>NC_060887.1:31136295-31440462 GCF_014805685.1 Silurus meridionalis
GATGTGAAAAGGAAAAAGGGAAAAAAGGAACAGCATGTTATAAAAATCTATAAAGCATAACTCTGATCTGACGCAGAAGGAGATGGTCAGTAGGTGAAAATAATTGGAACATGGTCAGAGTAAAATTCATAAGGAGATTGAAATAATGAATAAAATGTAGAATATAATTGCGTTAGCTGCAGGGCAGAATATCAATTGCCTTAAAGTCTAATTTGATAAGTCACTAATTAAGTCACCATCTAACTTTTTAGTACGACCATTCCCTAGGTGATATGTCAGATACTTAGATCAAGTTTATAGAGGAAAAGACTGATTTCTTCTCATTTAGACTGACAAGAGGGACATGCACTATAAACTAGTAATTTACCAGAGATTGCTTCACTGTGGTGTCTGTTTTTATAGTGAATCATATTATGTAGGAGAATATAAAACATTCAGCCACAATTCATGATAATTTATAGGCTGGGATACATGACAACATCATAAGCATGTTATTAGCTTGCACAATCCTTATTAAGCATTATACATTTTCTTGACCTAAAGTTATTTGTATGACAGTTTCCTAAATGACAGTAATTGAAATAAAGCTGCTAGTGAATACATTAATCAGTCTTGATAACTGAGTGGTGATTGGTGAGGCAGACAATGTCATGCGATGTCATGGCGATGTCAGATTTCTTTTCCCTTAATCTTTTTATTTTTTTTGCTAGGGTCATGGTGGATCTATAGGATATACTGAGAAAATTGCTAGGGGCATTTTAGCATAACCAATGGAGGAAAAAAAAACATTGCATGGGGAGAAAATGCAAAATCCTTGCACACAGGGTAATAGTAGGTTTCAAACCTTCATCCCCCTAGTGGTGTGAGAAAATGTGCCAACCATCTAACTCAACAAACTATCTGTTTTATTTTTTCCCTGCTGATATTTGAATTTAATCAAAAGAAAGAAGTTACAACAAATGGCTGTTAGAACAGACCTGTGTAACTGTTTAATCTCTTCTTTCTGAAAATGCTGTGTATCCTGATGAATGCTGTATGCAAAAGAGACACATTATCACAATGTTTTACAATTATAACATAAAGGACATTGTGAAAGTTAAAGTGATGATTTAACAGATGTATAGCACAAACAGTATTTTTAAGCTGAACAAAATGATCTAGTTAATATATTCATCATATACAACTCCACAGGTAGAACCTGACCTAGATTTAGTATTTGCTATATATTTAGAGCTACATTGGTTTGTTAGTAGAAATACAATGATGCATTTTATCTAACTATCAAGCTATCCCTGTTAAATCATTAATTAATTAATCGAATGCACTTATGTGATAATTGCTGCATGGCTGAGATTAAATGAGCAATATAAAAACACAACTGTCCCTGAACAATTATTCAAACTTGTAACCATAGCTGCCATATGCTGAAAAGGAGGCATGGCTAACATTAGTGTGATGTAGTCTCTATTGAGGCAAAATTCATCTTGATTCATGCAGCCATTGAGCAGAATGCTGACTTTATCCACAATGGAAGCACAATTCCATGGCAATGGTTGTCTGTTTCATGTTTTCCAATTAGCTTTGTATCCACAAAAATCCCCCCAGCATATTATCTGTTAATATGTTTGCTTGCTAATACCGTTCTGAGCGCTTTGCTAGGCCTTCAACATGCTATTTCCTCATGCTTTTTTTTTTTTTTTTGGTAATGATACTTTTTAAACTCTGTTTAATGGAAACATTTCTATCTTTTAAGCATTGCATTATTGTATTAATGTCTTTATATATATGTGAATACAGTTACTTCTTAAAAATTAAAAACTTTCTTTCGGCTTCTCCCATTAGGGGTCGCAACAGCAGACCATCCGCATGTTTGATTTGGCACATGTTTTTACGCTGGATGACCTTCCTAACGCAACCCTCCCCATTTATCCGGGCTTGGGACCGGCACTAAGGCTTGTGCAACCCTAATGGCTGGGGTTGGTTCCCTGACCGGGGATTGATGGCTTATTTCTCAAATCAATTCAGTCAGAATCAGAATCTTTTTATTTTCTTAAAGATACATATATACATATAATTGGAATTTGTGTTGGTGAATGTGCACATGCAGCTAAACTGAACATATATTTATTTATCTATTTATTTATTATACACTCAAATACACATCTGGGTCTGATAAAACATAAATAAAATTTAAATATAGTTTACAGTAGGTTATAGAGTGATATGAACATTGCACTTTAATGTAAGCATGCTCTTGGTGTGTATCTTTATGAGCTGTCTTTGATGCCCCTGAGACTTTTTTATCGACAGAGAAATGGCTGAAGAATGTGATGTCTGAGGTGAGAGTGGTCAGTTATAATGTTGCAAGTGTGTTTTATGACCCTGCTGCTGATGTCCTGAAGCATTGGTTGACTTTAGTACATTCACTGATCTTCTTGATCATCATGATCATGCGTTGGAGTTTGGCTTGTGCTTGTGAGGTAGAGCACCCAAACTTGATGGTTATGAAGAGAGAATGGACTTGCTACTGTATGTAGAACTGAATGATTGTTGCCTGTGGCAGTTTGAACTTATTCAGCCACTTCAGATAAAAATTATTTGCTTCACTGTGTTGTCTATGGTGACCAGGTTCCTCTTCCATCTCATCTCCTAGGATGTGGTGGAGTGGAGGAACTTAAGTAACTCCAAAATGGAAACCAGAGAGGCATTTAAGTTTGTGAGAGAGTTGCATCTGAAATCTACCATCATCTTATATAGTTTTCAGGTTATTAAGTACCAAGTAGTTGTTACTGCAACAGAACTTTAGTTGCTCATCTTCTTTCTTGTAGACTCATCAAAATTAGCAATTATGGTGTCCTCCTCAAACGCCACAGACTGTTTATTGGAGAGACAGTCACTGGTGTAGAGAATAAAAAGTAGGGGCAACAGCACACAACACAACACAACACAACACACACACACACACACACACACACACACACACACACACACACAGTGTTCATGTATATACGAGCACTGTAAATGCATAGATACAGATACACACACACACACACACACACACACACACGCACGCACACACACACACACATACATATATATTTGAAATATATATATATATATATATATATATATATATATATATATATATATATATATATATATATAATATTTGACATATGATTTCAAGCTTTAAAATATTATAAACATAAAGGATTTTTCACTTGATATTTTTGATGTGGTGTACATTGTTTTATTTAAAGCATGTTCTCCAAAATGCCATTAAAAATGTCTTATCTACGGTACTTTTAAAGGATGGATGATTTTGCTCTATAAGTAAAGTACTTCAGATCTTTAATGGAGTGTTATGCTTTGAATATAAGATGGAGCATTATTTGCAGTTTTGAGGATGTTCCTTTTTAATTAATATAAACATAATCTGTTTAAATATGACAGTTAATAAAGGTAGAAGTGTTTCTTGGCACCTCCAATACCCATTTATGCTTTAAACAGACCACAGAATAGTTTTTTTTTATTATTATTATTCAATTTTCAAGAACCTTGAATGGATAGTCAACAAAATGGGTCTTAGCTATGATTTACCACTTTCTGTGTTATACACATGGAATTATGTAATTGTCTATACAAAGTTCAAGGACTATTTAGCAGCAACATTGAAACTGTTACTATTACCTGTTGATGGAAGCATGTGAATTCCCCCTAAGCATGAGCCTTAATCCAGAGATGATTGTTCAGCTCCATTGATTTTTTCTGACTAAGGATCCTCTAAGGCTCCAGAAAATTAATCATTTAGCTCTGTGGGAGAAGGTGAAATGATTGCAGTCCAATATAAACATCCATCAGGTCCCATAGTATAGCCTAAAGGAGAATATAAGCAGTGTCTCAGCTACGGCCACAATTCCTCTAAGCTTAGAAAACCTGGACACACCACACACTCAGAAAGGGCTCCTCAAATCATTGACCTTTCTTCTGTCTTTTTACACACAAGTGACTGGGTTGGACCTGCAGGGCTGCCACCGCACAGATATTGGTTCTCTATGAATGGGTTTGAAACTTGGATGATGAATAAGATTGCCGTATTGTGCTGTCAGCAAACTTTCCGAAAAAAGTACGTGTGTGTGTGTGTGTGTGTGTGTGTGTGTGTGTGTGTGTGTGTGTGATGGCTCATCTTTCGAAAAAGCAGTTTTACTTTTATATTTCTTTTAAACTAAATATCATTAAACGAGAGAAAATAAACTGTTATTTAGAATTTATTATTAGAAAATGATGCCTCATAAATAAATGCATAATGCATAAAATATGAGTATTCATTATTCATTATTATAATATTATTTACACAAGCCATATACATATAACATATACATAGAACCATATACATATAGAAAAAATGTAGACAAAGTAACTAAATATCATCAATAATAAGAATTATAATAATAATGATAATAATAATGCAAGATTGAATCAACATGGGCCATGCGCTGGATGGAAGGGGTGGCTTTACCCTCTGACCTCTGTCAATCATAGTAGCATTAGTAAAATCATAGACATCTGTGGACTCGTGTGTGGAAAAGGATGGTTAGTGCTTTTTAAATTTTTAAGCTATTGACCACTTAATCTGATCCAAAAATCCACTTTTGTGTTTTAATTTTCAGGGCATGTAGAGTGGGACAAAACATCTTGTGCAATCTTTTGTGTTGTTAAAGCAAAAATCTGTCTCAATTTATGCTTTTTGGTTGTTGTTCTGCCAAATGTTTGTGTGTTGCTACCACAGAGCTACTATTTTGCAGAGAGCAAATATATATATATATGGTCTTGTAAAAAAGTCTTCATGCTGTAACCGCTCTTTATGGAGAGAAAGCACATATAAATATCTGTCAAACAGAGGGTACAGAGATTTGGTACTCCTGGAGGATTTGATGGGGGTGTGAGCAGAGCAGAGGACATTTTTGTGGACAAAAATAAGCTGAAATCACTTATTTCTAGTTTGGATTAAACAAAAATGTAAAAAAGTAATTAACTTCGCTCATTGTTAAAATATCGGAAACTCAGTCACAAACTCAATCATGCTATTAAACTATTTACAGTGAAACCACGATACTCGCGACCTTGACACTTACAACCTGGATAGTTTGTGACTTTTTATTTGAGATTAAGTGTAACATTAAGAGTAACATTTCAAAACAAAGTTTGTACTAATAAATTACTTAAAAATATTTGAAAAACTATTTCATTACTTTATTATTCATTAAAAGTATTAAATAAAACATTTATGAAAAGTAATTCACAACATTTGTTGAATTTACAGTACAGTACATGTTCACCTTGAAAAAGGAACCATCAGAAAGAGAAAGTCAAAACCTTGCATTTTCATTGTTACTCGCGAGGGGTCATAGAACATAACCCCCTCGAGTATCGAGCTTGCACTGTATTTGCTTTGTTAAAGGGTATTTAAAAATACACTTGCTGATGAGGTTTATCCATGTTCTTCATTTCTAATTCCCATGAGCCATTTTGTAAACACCATACACCTGCAACACAAAAAATAAATACATAAATAAAACAGATAGAAGTGACCGTAAAGCTTTCTGAAAGTCGTGTGTATGTTCGTTATTTAGTTTTGTACTGATGTGTTGGAAAAAATTTACTTCAAAAAATTAAACTAAACTTGATCATCCACAAGAGCTGACATTAAATTCCTCCTGCTCAGTGGCTTGCAGGAAAAGTAGCCTTGAAACAAGTGCAAGTGAGAACAAAAAAACTGACCCTGAGGTGTTTATCCAATGTTTTTTTGCCCCATTTGTTTGAATCTATTGTCTTATGAAAATGAATTCATATAGCTTGCACTTATATTGTTTATTGCGTGAATTTGTCTTTTGAATGGCACTGAAACAAAAGAAAAGCAAAAGGGAAGTTTGAAATAAATAGTATCATGGACGCCAAACAACTCAGTATGTTTTGCCTCTAAAAATGATGGTTCCCAGTTTAACAATCTCATTACTAGAAAATGAAGGCTGAGTGTATGCTTTCACTCATATTCCTCCTCAGAAAGCTGTTGGTTTCTTCACAAAATAAGCGGTATCTTTGCCTCATCAGGGAGAGCAGAGGGCAGGCAAACAAGCATTTGCAGAATAAACTCTTCTAACTACACAAACATTGGGTTCATCTGGGTTTCTGCTAATAGCTTGGTTGTAAATAAAGGATGTGGTGAAGAACGAGAAGCATCTGAAGTGGGCGAGAGAAAGACTTTTTTCTGTCTTGGCAAAGTCATTTGTGAGTCACTGCTTTATGTATCTCAACCCTTTTCTCTTATTTGATTCAGTCTTTCCTTCATTTACCAACCACAGATTTCTTTCACTTTTCCAAGTTGGCTGTTTTTTTTTTACTTCATTGTCATTTTTCCCTCTCTGTCATCCTTTTTATCATTCTCTGGCTTCTTCATGAACACTTCTCAACCTTCCAAGGGACCAACATATGGTGCAGGCAGCTAGATGCATATAAACAAGGAGAGTGTTCCCTGGTGAGGAGAGATTATTCCGGGCAGTTCAGGGCCAGCCAAAAAAAAAAAAAAAAACCTTGTGGAAACGCATATGTATTAAAGCACCACAGGAACAGAAGAACATCAATGTACCAACTGCCAAGCAGGCATTTGTGAGCTCTTCAGGAATGACTACACTAAGTTACTCTTTGTTTCAAAACCGGTGAGAATATGGCACCAGAAGAATACTAGAAGTGACATGCTGAAATATAGCATTGTTGACAGGTTGCGCACCCCCACATTCACTGAAATGCAGTTGTTTTCATCTGTGTTCTCTCCTTTTCTCTTTCTTTCTATTTGTCCAATAGAATATATTCATATCAATTGGACAAAAATGCTGTTCCCGCATCAAAGCATTTATGCACTATGGAGAAAGACCTCTTTATGCATTACACTGGTGGAACACGATTGGCTGATTGGATAATTGCATAAATGAACATGTTTACAGGTGTTTCTAATAAAGTGTTTTGGTGAGTATAGAATTATTATACTAGTTAAAAAAAAAAAAAAAAGACTAACCAAAAAATAAAAAAATAAACAGACAATTTCACAGAGCCAATTTCAGAGATATGGATGAAAAAGTGTAATGCAATGACTCTCTTTCATACACGAAACCTGTGTGAGCCATCTGTCAAAGGCAGCGGCTGATGAGGCTCTCTAGTTCTGGACTGATCCAGTTTTGAGATATCCAGGGAATAGCTCTCAGTTTGCAATTGCTGCACTAGTTCACTAAAAAGTTATCAGAGTGTAATGGAAAGATTTGAAAACAGACCAATTCAATGCAGTGCATATAATGCATTAATAATTCAGATCGTGTGTGATGTATTAGGTGAGAAAGCACTTATGTATCATGATAAATATTCTAACTCATAAATGGACACTGCACCACAGAAGGAGTGATTCGAAGATATACAGTGTGTTAAGCACATATTGGAATGTGTAATGAATAAATCAGTTTAAAGTACTTTGCTCCCACTAAATGGCATAAAAACATTTTTGCCAAAGAGAGAACACCACTTATTTAAATTTAGCAAGTGTGTCACCTTTAATATCAAGCAGGATTGGAATGAGAGAATGTAAGAATGTGTCAGCAGATGTGCTTAGAGGAAAGGCTATGGCAGGTAAGACGTTAGCGAGGTGCACAGAAGCCCGGCAGGTGCTGCTCTGAATCTGTCGACGTTCCTCACATTCACGCTCAAGAAAAACAAAACAGTCATTGCCATCCGCCCACTCTGACAACCCAAAGATTCACACAGCCGACAATGTGAAAAGTCCTCGATGATGGCAGGGGTGCATGCACAGCTGGCTTTAACGTCCTACTGTTGCTCATCTGTTGCATCACTGATCATTTTTGTTTTGCTATTGGGCAAATTCAATCTGGTTGTCTTTATTCCAGAGTTCTTCTATTCAGTAAATTGCATTAGATCGGAAATATCCTGTGAGAGAACCTTTGATAAAAAATAATGCTATGGATGACTTAAAAGGGGAAAATACAACCTATTTGATTATATAATATTATATTAAAAAAATAAAAATAGATCATACCTTTTTAACAGATATGTCTAACATTTTACCATTACACGATTATAGAGGGAAACCATGTTTAATGTATTTTTTCCCACTAGTCCCCAGGGTGATAGGTCTCCTGCTGAAGTCAGCACCATTCTTGCAGACTAGTCCATGTCTCCTCCGGTGTGGATAATGATCCCACTATATCTTTCTCAACCACCTGCCATGCAACACTAACAAGAGTTTCAACCCACCCAGAAAAAAATACTAATCACTTACCTCTGCAACAAGACTGTGTTGACACTGAATTGGCACACACATTCCTCAGCAGCTTTACCAAACATATAATTAATCCAAATATTTCTTTTCTGCAAGTGTACCTTTCAGGAATAATTTATCTTGACACTAATCATCAAACTGCACGTAAACTTAATTGTACATGAGTGGATCAACTTAAGTCGGCAACTTACAGCTCGAACGTTACATCGCTGTTAATACTTAAAACGTTCTTTTTTTTTTATGTTTAGAACAGGTGTATCGAAAATAAATTATTTTGACACTAATCAGCAAAACAGCTCCAACTGCATGTAAATAAATTTGCGCTCTGCAATCCAACTATAATGCTAGACAGATGCTTAGTTCAAATTTCTGGATAGATTTTTCATGTTTGGAGTTCTCTGGGCAGTGCCTAGGAAGCATAATAGTCCCACTGTACTTGTATGAAATGAAAGCATTATAATGCAACATTACAGTGAGCAAGATATATAGAACTGAACAAAGTTCGATTTAAAAAAATCTTATAATACAAAATTCCAATAGTAGTTTTATGGAGTAGACTATAAGCACAAAGTCTTACTGCAGGACACATTTCCAATAATCATGGTAATTTTTTTTATTCACAGTCCATAAAATAGCATTTAATACAGCCTATTCTTTTTTCCACCCTGAACTAAAAATACTCTTGCCTAACATTTTCTACCTGTATACAGCAGCAGAAAGAATGTGTTTAAATAAACTATATGAAGGAGACATGACTGGAGACAGGAGAAGCGACTAACTTTTTTTATTTCATAAAGGGTTCAGTAAATTATAGCCTGCAATGATGTGACAATGTGATACAAATTGAGGTCATGTGTGAGTGCAATGCTTTTATATGCTTTGTGCTATTTTTGTATTTTAAGAATTAGTGAATCATGCCCATGTAATTTGGCTACCTAAAGATTTCCTGAAAGAAAATGTGTCCATTACTTTATTGATATCTGTGTATGGCTATCTACAGTAGATCCACTCGGTTTTTACATCAGCATAAGACTGCAAAATAAAGTTTGAAATAAAGTTTTGTCCCTATTGACTTTTATCATGTACGTTCAACAGAAACATATACTACAAGAACCATTAGTAGTGAGTTCATAATGGTAGATACAGTACTTATATTGAAATTGCCTAATGTGGCATTAGTTCTTTTGAGTGTATTCAGACGTGATTTTCAGTGAGAAAACAGTTAAGAGGATATCTTTTAGAGAACTGTGTTTATCCCATAAAATACAGTTCCAGAGACTGGGACTATTATGAAAAATCTTACTGACTCTTAAGGTTGTTTTTTTCATTTATATAAATTGTATTGTTATAATAAATGTTTTATCATTATATTATATATTGTAATACATTAATTATCTCCATGTTGTTTGTTTTTGAATTATTAAGCTTTTTGCCTACATATATATTTGCTCATTGTATAGTCTAACCATATCGTTTGGAACTGGCAGAATAATCAATAAAATCTAAACATAATATTAAAAGGTGTGAGCTCAAATCTTAGCACTTCTTAGATGCCACTGCTGGGCCCTTGATCAAGGCCCTTAATCCTCAACTGCTCAATGTGCCAAATGCCATAAAAGTACATTTGCTGACCAAATCAACTTCATGTTGTAATTCTCTTACAAGGAAATATCTTTTGGGCTACAATATGTCTGAAAGTAAACATTTGTAGTGTACACACTGTCTATGCCAAGTTTGTAAATAGGCACATATATAATCAAGTGTATACTTTTAAATCCTTTGATGTAACTGTGGGTTCCTTTGTCACTTATTTGAGGATTTTGTGGATTTGCACTTTTGTTGAGCTTTGTTGTGTAGGGAGAGCAACGACATTTCTTCATTTTATCTATGTGTAAGTAATCTTTGTGCCTTTTACTTTTTTCTAAAGTCTTCTAAAATCTGTTTGATTGGGCTATATTACACTTGGACAGAATGATGTTCTGAACAGCAGGTAACCAAGATATTGTGTTTTTTATAGCAGCCCACATCTAATACAATCATTGGATTGAACTGACTCCAATAATCTTATTTTCAACAGAACAACGCAACCACCTGCATTAAGCAATTCACATGTTTTTTTGTTTATTTGCTTGTTGTTGCTTTTTTCTGCTGTTTTTTTTTTTTTTTCTGTTTTCTGTCATCTTAATGGTTTGATTTTGTGTTCAGTTATGAAACACCAGAGATGTGGAGTCGAATCAGGAATTCATTCTCAAGTTGCACTTCTTCAAGGCTTACAATTTGACCCGAAGAATTGTCTCGACCTTAACTCACTCGAGAATTACAAGTTTGTTAAAGGTCGCCTGGGATAAAAGTACAAAAGCTGAATAAATTATGACTGCCAAAATAACATAGTAAATAAATAAAGTGCTCTTTTCCACCCTTCTGTAACAGCCATGACTGCCATGTGCAGTAATTTATTGCGGTGCTATTTAAATGCAGCTTACAAAGGTAAAGTGCAACACTGGAAATAAAATTGCAAACCAGGGAGCATTATTAGAAGTGGGGCTGCTCTAAAAGCACAGTTGAAGTCTCTGGAAGGCAAGTTACAAAAACAGAAATCTTGGTTATAGAAAAAATTGCCGAAATAGTAAAATATTCTAAATGGCTAAAATATTCAATTCCATTCAATTCATTTTTATTTGTATAACGCTTTTAATAATGGACATTGCCTCAAAGCAACTTTACACAGAAGATGCAGTAATAAAGAATAAATAAGTTTGTCCCTATGTACCTTTGACTCTAAAATACCATATTGCTTTACAGATGGGTTTTACTTTTCTGTACCTGATAGATAATGAATGTATCATTATGAACATTAATATTATATACAACTATTAAAGTAATAGTTTTACTATTATGCCAGCAGCCATATCACCCTGTAGCCCAAGACAGCTTGCCCACTGAAGCTAAGCAGGGTTGAGCCTGGGCAGTACTTGGATGGGAGACCACCTGGGAAAAACCAGGTTGCTGCTGGTAGAGGTGTTAGTGAGACCAGCAGGGGGTGCTCACCCTGTGGTCTGTGTGGGTCCTAACACCCCAGTATAGTGACGGGGACACTATACTGTAAAAAAAAAAAAAGGACCGTCCTTCGGATGAGACGTTAAAACCGAGGTCCTGACTCTCTGTGGTCATTAAAAAATCCCAGGATGTCTTTCAAAAACGAGTAGGGGTGTGCCCCGGCATCCTGGCCAAAAAAACTTGCCCGCTGGCCTACTTAATCATCCCCTCATATTAATTGGCTATATCACTCTATCTCCTCTCCACTAATATGCTGGTGTGTGGTGGGCGTTCTGGCGCAATATGGCTGCCGTCGCATCATCCAGGTGGATGCTGCACATTGGTGGTGGTTGAGGAGAATCCCCCTTTCATATGTAAAGCGCTTTGAGTGCTGCAGAAAAGCGCTATATAAATGTAACGAATTATTATTATTATTAATTGTTTGCTTTATTAATAAGAATATTTGCTGTTTTTTTTTGGGCTAAACACACTCTACATTGGAACTATTATTGTTATGTAGTATATCTCTTTCCAAGATAATCTGTGACAAATGCAGATATTGTGCAGCACAAATGATTAGCAATTAAGATTACTAAATTGCATCATTAAAATATTAGCATTAATAACCAACATACTATAAATGTTGTTTTTATGTATGTTGTTAAGATGATATTTAGTAATGTAATAAGACTGCAAAAAAACTCAAAAATTATCATTTGTTATTCCTATTTTATTCAAATAAAGAACATAAAGTAAATTAATGAACAAAATAGGATTTTACTATTATGTTGAAAATTGTCGTGGGATCACATTAATTTAGGCGGCTTTGTGGTTAGTATATTAATTAACCAGTGTTGGGATTTTAAATCCTGCATCTATGTGCATAAAGTTTGCATGTACTTCTTAATCTTAGGGATTTCATTCCAGATTGTCCATAGTGTGTGTGTGTGTGTGTGTGTGTGTGTGTGTGTGTGTGTGTGTGTGTGTGTGTGTGTGTGTGTGTGTGTAATTGTAACTACCTTGTGCCCCAAGCTTCTTGGTATAGGCTCCAGGCTCTGTGACCCTGTACAGGATAAACAGTATAGAAAATGGATAGATTTGTCTCCCACCAAATTGGTTTAAAACAAAAAACTGGGTTCAAACTCCAGCCATCTCTTGCCCCTGCCATTCACAATTTGCAAACTGCATGCATCTATGACCTCTGACCATGTCCAAGAAGGTACTATGGGTTACAATTTATAGAATCTTTTTGTGTTTTTAAGTTTTAAATTTTTTAACAACCCTATTTTTCCACCAATAATCTAAACTTTGGTTGTTATTGTCTCCTAGATTTAAAGATTTGCTTTTTTAAAACACACATTAATGAAAACCATCCAGTGCTTTGCATGTTTTTTATGTCCCACTCATTAGAGACTGATCACCCCCTGATGTGCACAAAAAATGTTTTATTTAGTTAGAGACAGTGTGTATCAATTGTAACATTTAAGAGAAGTAAGGTGGCACCCTAAGCATTGCGATGCTTTCCTTATAACAAATATATAAAATTCGGCACTGTTTACTTGCATAAATGCACAAATATAACCTACAGCTAACAATCTCAAGTGCACGACTGAAGAATGACATGCAAATAATAACTTGTTAAAATGAGAACTTCTCAAGTCACAATGTAAAGTTAGACAACAGTGTTATGCCACTGTTCTATATCATATCTTTAAAGAAAAAGATTCTGGAGATAATTTTAGTAAGAGGGTGTGGAATTGACAGGAATGTACAGTATGAGCTTTTCTTCTAGTTTAAGCTTCATATAAGTTAGCAACTTCTCCTATATTACTTGCAGTTGCTTTAAGTGTAAGCAAACTTAAGAAGACATCTCAGTGGGTGTAGGCACCCATTTTCCCAGAAGACAGCATGCCACAATGCCAGCTGAGATCTGAGGAACTTCTTGGCACCATGTCAAACAAGGTGTTCTCTTTCTGCTCCTTGAGTGACATTTTTTCTTACACAAAATGGAGGCAGAAATTATAAGATGTTGTCAGTAATTGTAGGGCAGTCATTGACTCAATCATACACTGTCTCGTTTACCTCTTTTTTTAATGCTTTTCTAATAAAAACTGTTCACCTGTATTAGAAGTGAGTCATCCCTGATCCAGTCACCAACCAGCAGTCTTTCCTGCTGAGGAGTGTATTTGTTCATTAAAAATTAAAAGGCTTTATGTGGAAATGTGACGCCACAGACCTACGAACTAACCCTCAAAAAAGAATGATGAGTAATCACAGGAAATGGAGAGGTGATGTGGTATATTGTTGATCTACTGGTCAAAGTGACTGAAAGCATCTGTTCTTATGAAAACAAATGACATTAGAGAATAGATAGATAGATAGATAGATAGATAGATAGATAGATAGATAGATAGATAGATAGATAGACAGACAGACAGACAGACAGACAGACAGACAGACAGACAGACAGACAGACAGACAGACAGACAGAAAGACACCTGACTATAAAATTTGTATGTGCTTTTTGAACATCCCACATAAATTCTTCAATTTGCTTTTGTAATAACCTCTTCTGGGAAGATGATCCACTAGATTTTGGAGAGTGCTTGTGGGGATGGGAGCTCATTCAGCCACAAGGGTGTTAGTAAAGTCAAGTACTGATGTAGGATGTCGAGGCCTGGGGTGCATGTTTGGGTCTCTTAGTTCAAGTGAAGGAAACTTTTTATGCTAATACACCCAAAGACATCCTATACTATTTGAGTGCTTCTAGCCTCCAACTTTGTGGTAATATTATAGGGAAGAACAACATATGGCAGTAAAAGCCTGGTGTCCCAATACTATAAAAATAAACAAGGCTGTAAGGAGTAAAAATGTGTTTTTAAATAGACAACAATATGAAGGGCAATTACATTGCCTTATAACAAAAACATATAAAGTATTCATTATAAATTATACATACATTAACAGTGTCCAGTTTGTCTATGGTTAATTATAAAAAGTATGCACAGATAATATACTGATATATAAAGGACATGTGTTACAGTGTAATCGAACTGTAGGATTAAAACAAAACTGACCCAATGGTATAGTTTGGAGTTCAGCAGGGTAATGGTCATCGGGAAGAAGCTGTCTCTAAACCTCATGGATCTAATGCAAATGATCTTTTATCTACTCATGATTGGATAGAGTTTGAACAGTTTATGACTGGGACAGAAGGAGTCCTTAAAAATTGTGCATACTCTATGCCTACATCTCCTGTTGAAGAAGATGTTTAGTGGCTGAAAGATGCCACCAATGATGTGTTAGCCCGTTTTCAGCACATTTTGTAATTTTTTCCTTAAAAAAAAAGCTGCCATACCACACTGTGTTGGTCAGGATTATATCACTCTAAAATCACTCCAGATGTGCGTTTTAATTTTCTTCAGTTGACTAGCTATAAATGTATAATATTAACTAAATTAGACATGTAGTACATTGATATATTTTGTTACACATTAATGAACTCAGAAATCCCTCCATTTCCCTTGACAAAAGTGAGAGGGTTTTCGAGTGGCCAATTTGAGTCGAGATATTGGGAGTGACAGGGCTTCTGGGGTGTCAGGTAATATTGGAAAATTGAAAACACCTACTCAGCTGTCAATCATATGTTGATTGGCTCATCTACCATTTTTATTAGGGGGAAAATAAGGCTGCTCTCTTGACAGATTTCAGAGTGAAAGTTATAGCGGCCTACTCCTACTGCTGTGGAGCTCCTACACAACATGCGTAAAGGTTGTCAGGTCTGTGAAAAGCGTAGAATCCCTTTTTAGCCATTCCATATGTGGCAGTGGCATTGATATGAAGGAGACAAACAAATTCAACTGGTGTTGTTTTATTCCAATTAACAATATATATTTTACTTGTTAATCTTTATGTGGAAGAATAAATGTAAAAATAAAAAATTTGATAAAACAAAATTACAGAACCAATCTTTTCCCTGTAATGGACAAATATTATTTAACAAATAATAAAAAAAAAATAATAATAAAAAAAAAAAATAATATATATATATATATATATATATATATATATATATATATATATATATATATATATATATATATATAAAATAGATTATTATATAAAGTAATAGTAAGTAATGTACAGAATCTGTTTTATGGTGTGCATATATAAAACAAAAAAATAAATAAATAAACCAGTAAACAATCCAGTAAACAACACAAGGCATATCTAAGAAACCAAACATTTAGATGTCCTTTATCAATGGATGATACTGGATCTTTTACCTGGAAAGCACTACATGTGAAACCTATAACCATATTAACTTCCCGATTCCCACTCTCATGCGCACCTGCGATGACATCACCAAGTGTCTCCTAAAGAGCCCCTGTGTCCATTCTCACCAGACATAATATAAAATGTATAGCAATTAATGCCCCTTAAAACACCAACCGGTTACACATAGATAAGAAATGCCTTACTCATAGAGCTCACTTGGACAGTGCTAAGAGGCAAGGCCAATATGTCACCCAAAGTCAATACCTCTCGTCAGCATTACAGAGATAGATATGTACCTGGAATTAAAAGAGACCCAACAATCAACAGATCAACAGATCAGATACCAGAGGCCAGAGGGGCATTTGGGGCCTATTGATTTAAGCCAACAAATTGAAGGCCTTATATGAGAAGAGACAATTGGAAGGGAGTACAGAGATTTGTTTATAAATACTTTATTTCTCCTGGCAGGAGGGATCTGAGGTTTTAATGAAACTGTCAGGGGCAGTGAGACCCTGACGAGAGACCAGACAGTACCGCCCATCAGACACACACACACATATACACACAAACAGAGCTGAACCATGGTCCTTGCCAAATATAATTATGTCCAGATTACTACAGCCTAAGATCCCTCTGGGTTATCCCTCCACTCTCCACTCTCCACTCTCCACTCCCCTTCTCTCTCTCTCTCTCTCTCTCTCTCTCTCTCTCTCTCTCTCTCTCTCTCTCTGTGTCTCTCTCTCTCTCTCTCTCTCTCTCTCTGTGTTTCTCTCTCTCTTTCTCTCTCTCTCTCTCTCTCTCTCTCTCTCTCTCTCTCTCTCACGCTCTTCCTCTCTTTCCGTCTCTCTGCAATGCAGTGCAAACACAGCAGTTCGGTTCTTCTTCATTAACAAAAATGAGATTATATAACCCAAGAACTACTTTCACTTGCATCGTTCCGCAGTTTCTGGAGTTCTGTAATTCAGTGTGCAATTTGTACAGCCATCGTGATTGAACAGGTTGTAAATAATCCCCAAAAAAATGCATTAAAAAAAGAAAATATAAAACACATCAAACACAAACACACATCCTGTTCAATACAGACTCTGTGTATATTTATTCATAACCACACAAGGTTCAAACAATGGAGAGGGGCTATTTGCTATTTGCATGAGGTGACTGAAAGTGTGCTATCGGATTCCTTTCATGCCCTCTTTGCTGAGTCAGCATACAAATCCTTTACAACATTCACCTCAGAAAGACAAAGACATACCCTCCTAGAGCTTGTTGAAGCGAAGCTAGCCATTAAAGGTACACGTTGCCCTGTACTGATTTAGATAGACAGCTTTTTTTGTGTGGAAGCCTTAAGAGCAATGCACAGCAAAAAAGTGCAACCAAGGACTTGCATTGATCTACGGCCATTATGCGTCAGTGAATTCACAGCAATGATGCAAATGATGCACTCTCTTTGGGTCTGCAGTGCTTGGATGGAAATTTTACATGGCTGGATTTGCATTGCATTATATGTACAGTGTAAACAGATTGTGAAAGCTTCCAGGTGAAGGTTCATACGTTAAACCAGCTGATATATTACTTGTGTGTGGAAATCATTTATTCTTTGCGGTTCCAAAGTTCAATATTAATGCACATTAATGTTGAAATGGCTCACCATCGCAAATTAAAAGTCCCAGGTGTTTGGGGAAAGTAATCAGCTTTCCGCTCTTTTTCTACCTTTCCAATAAAGCATGATTGGTACCAGCCAACAACCAACAATCGGTGCTTTAGGGCTTGTAATTTTCTGCCTATTATATCACATAGTAGATTGATAGTGTCACTGTTGGTTGTTTGTTTGTTCGTTTGGCTGTTTATTTATGTACTATTTATTTGTTTGCTTGTTTATTCCAATGTATTCCAATTCATTTTATTTTCAATGATAAAATGGATTCAATTTACATTTGCAGCTATCAAAACGCTTGATTATATCGAAGCAGATTTAAAAGAATTGCCAATCCTTAAAACGTGTAGACATATACACATTAAGTGAATTCCATTATACATCTGCATCTAGCATATGTCTAGAAAAAGCAAATAAATTAAATTGTGCCATTTCCAGAAGGAAAAGTGTGTGATGCTTGACGATGCAAAACCGTCACCAGATGAGCTCTGTCGTTAGCGAGAAACACAAAACACACGATTCTTCTCAATGAGACGAGTGTTTCGATATGTCACACACCTGGGTTTGTCAATATTATATCTAGCATATGTTACATGATAGAGTGTGGGGTGTTGACTGTTAACTTAAAATATCATTCTAAATTTAATGAACTGGTTAAAATAATAAAACTGAAATTCTTGAGTTTATGAGATAATACTTTAGAATATTAGCGACACAACATATTTTAATATATAACATTTATTTACCATTTTTTTTAAATATACCTTGAAATAAATTTTAAATAATGACAGAACATGTCAATAAAAATAGTAATATCTTTTGTCTCCTTTTACCTGCCCAGGGACTGCAGCTGGAAATTAGCTTAAAGCTAACTCTGTCACACACCATATTTTCTCATTTGAGATTAATGGCTTTTGGATATAGTCCATGACAAATAAAGTTAAACTTGAACCATTTCTTTCACAACTTTCATGTCAGGGATCCTGCGGGGGTCAAATAAATTGTCTTTGGATGAAAATGTGTTTTTTTTTTGAGAACGTCTTTAGCATCTTTCTTTATAAAGGTTTGATTTAGCTGCAGTTAGGTGCTAGGAGAAGTCTGGGATAGTTTTTATAGTGGGATAGCACTTTGGAGAGCAATTTGACCTCAAACTATTCCACAAAGAGCCTATGACATTGTTACAAACAACTGGAAAAATGTTTCTGCATTAGGTTAGTAATACAAATAGGGCTTTGCTAATTAAATCAATATCAGGAGTGGTCATTAATAATTATAAAGCCTTATTATATCTGTAATTCGTATTTCAGAGATATTATGTCTTATTAAAAAAAAAAATAAGCATCAGCGGTCTGAGTTAGACATGTTCAATATTTACATTCATAATTTTTTCAATTATTCTGGATAGTAAAAAAAATGCACTTTACCTCGAGCAACAAAATGTTCCCCCTTATTTCATGAACTCATTCTTCTTTGCTCATTTTAAAAAGGGCTGATAATAATGCATTTTTTTTTCCCTTTGCAAGAGCAACTATTCATATAGTCCATGCACCTTAAAATAAAGGCAGCTGTTTTCTAAAGCTACATAAACTCCCACTCCACTCTGTTTTGCTTGCACAATGGGGCATGTTGTTTTTGCATAAGCATATTTAGAGCTCCAAGGTCCAGCGGCTATGGATGTTGAATTAATGGTAGTGTTGGAACAGATCCGAACCAGGTGAGCAATAGTGAGCTACTCTTCTTCATTTATCAGATCTAAAAGAGGGTTGACACGCCACACTGAGTGAGAACGTGCATCTCGCAGCTTGGCTCCATGTAAATGTTTTGAGTGAACAAAGCAGTGCATCACATAAATATGAATAAACCCTGTCTGTCTGGTGCTAAATGAAGTTATGAGTATAATGGCAAGGAACATGGCGATTTGTCATGTTTTGAGAATTTAATAGGATAATGTACACAAGTATATTCACCATCGCTTGCCACCTGTCTCTTCTTTGAAAATGAATCGGTGCAAACAAATGCAGTGAGAACGATAAAGCATGCATATATATCACATATCAAAACAATTCACAATATTCCACAAATTTATTTACAGTATATTTATTTATTCTTTTTTTTTTTTTTTTTTTACAAAATAAATAAATTGCAATGATACTTGCTCAAATGGCAAGTCGTGCAAAAACCAAAACTCAAATAAATAAAGTGATTAAAATCTATGTGTTAATTGTTAATAAGTACAGAATCTAACCTCACCACTTATTTACTAATTTCCAAACAGGGAGACCGTGTGCTGGATTAATACATTGCGCCCAATTTTAATATACCTATATACATATATATATATATATATATATATATATATATATATATATATATATATATATATATATATGTATATGTATATGTGTGTGTGTGTGTGTGTGTGTGTGTGTGTGTGTATATATGTTTTTATTCAGAAATACATTTATAAGCTGTTAATTTATAATAATTTATTAATGTAATTATTTATTTATTATAAATTATAATTTTTTAAACTCTACCCCTGTATTAAATGTCTTTGAGACATTAAATGTACAAAAAGTTTCACAAACTATTAGTTTTGCACATTTACACTACCTTATTTAAAATGTCAATAAATTAATCTCATTGTAATAATAATAATAACAAGAAAAAAACAAGAATTCAAGATCCTTTAAATGCATGAATGAATAAATCAGAACAACCCTTTGTTTTATACTACTTGCCAAACTTGTCATAAACATTTAATGGTTCGTTTGTACCTATTTAAATTGTCCCAGCATGACAACGCTCCTGTGCACAATGTGAACTTTATGAACTCATGGTATGTGAAAGTCATAGTTTGTAAAGAACTTGGCTTGTCCTGCACAGGGCTTTAAACTCCACCCCACTGCACACCTTTGTAATGAAATGGAATGTTGACTTAACCCCAGGCTTCTTCACCCAACATCAATACGTGACCTGAATACTGCTCCTGATGCATGTGTGTGAGCACAAATCCCCACACTAAAAAATCTAATGGAAAGCCTTTCAAGAATGTTTGGAACAGCACAGAAGGAGGCAAACTTTGACACTGCATGTTTAAAAAGCAAACATCTGTGTGATGATCAGGTGTCCACAAACATTGGACATAATGTGTTTATGAATTTCTTCACTAATAAGGAGTATTACAGTAAACACTAAACTTGCATAAGCCTGCAGATTTCATAAATATTGGAGCATATTTTGATGTTAATAAAAAGGAACATGGTTAAAATTTCACACTTTTCTAGATAAGTAGCTTATTCTGTACACAGCAGTCTCTTCACAGCTTGGGCCTAATGGCATAGCAGTCATATTAATGTGCCTTGAAAAAAAAAAACAAGAAAAAAAAATCATTTATTAACAAATGCTTGTTTTTGTCATTAATAAATAAGTCTTTTTGACAGCTCTATGGTTGGTTGACCATTTTGAACATTTCTCAGCATCTCTCTAACTGAAACTTGCACCTCAAGCAGAGGGCATAAGGAAATGATCCCACCCTCAGTATGTGTGATAACCCACAGCCTTAGAACATTAAACATTAATATCAGACACATTCTGGATGCATTTCTGATTGCATTAAGTTATATTTTACATTTCGTACTGCTCATGTATATACATCTGTCATTTATTACTATAGTAAATATACTGTAGTGTCATGTAATTTTATATCTTTGTGTCTCCCCACCTCCTACATCAGGTCTCATAGCTCTTTTTTTATATAATATAATCATCAAAGGACCATTTGTAAACTATAAATTCTCTCATTCTTAGGCCTTTCCACCATTAACTATAATTAATATCTCTATATATTTCAATTAAGCTCGTTTTAATGGACATTCTGTTTGCTGGTGCTTTAATACATTGACAAGATGAGCAGGCGTGACAAGCGTCATTGACTCAAAACACATTCAGAATATTCATCTTCATCATAATTTCAAAAACAGGATTTCTGTTCGCTCCTGTGGGACTTCGTTATGTAAAAAAAGCCTCCTACACTGCACGGCAACAGAACATGTAGATGTAGATTATGATGTAAGTGGAAGTGTGAGCAACAGTTTTATAAGCTTTATTAATGTTTTATTAAATAACCATGTAGGATTGTGATTCCACATGTAAGTCAAAGGAACAGGAACCTAAAATATTAAATATTATCAAAAAATATTATCAAAACAATAATCAGTTATCAATAAATCTATTTATATTATATCTCTTTTTGTACAAAATATTATTTATATTTTTGAAGAGAGATATGCATGATTATGTTCTAAGGGCAATAAAAAAAAGAGCAAAATAAGAACATGCTGACTAATTCAGTAATTGTGATTTCGGAAAATTAAACACATCATTTGAGATGTTGATTTAACTCATGGGGACATGTAGGGCACTAGCAATGATGGTTAGCTTACTGATGCATTTCAAATGAGTAATGTTGGACCACGGTGGGGCAGCAAGCCTTAGTAGCTAATCCATTTCCATGTTCTCTGTAGTGATAGTTCATTAACTGGTCCACGGAAGTGTGGTTGCTGCAACTTTTATCTCGTCAGAAGCCCTCCCCAGAGAGCACTATCATTTTTCCTGAGCACTCTAGGAAAGGGTGGCCGCGTGCTTTGCGCCAGTGCAAATTTGAAGGAAATAACAGATGGTGTTGCGCAGAGGAGGAGATTACCAAGGTTAATGATACTGAAAAATTAGCGAGATTGATGCATAATTACAATGATGGATGAAATCAAAGCCATCCACTTGAAACTCCATTAGAGTGATCACATCTCAGCAGTTGTTTGCGCGATCTTAAGAGACCAAGTTGTTATCTAAATGTCAGCCGATTGGGCGGATCATGAGAACTCATTGTCACGTCCTGTTGAGACATCCAGGCATGTCAGGACTCTCAGCGGAAGGATCAAGGTTAAATCATTCCCTGGGTTAATAGCCTTTTGATACTGACAGGATTATGAAGTCGATTGTGAACCGCACAATTTCTCATGTTAATGATCAGAGCCAGTGGTGTTGAGTTTACATAACGTTGAACAATTACTCTAAACAATTACAAAATGAAGTCTCAAATATGGAACTATAGACCCTGGCTATATGCATACGCATTTGTAAGTTTAGAGAAAGTGCTAAACTCTACCTTTCCTAGTTAGATGTGCCATGGGTATATGATATTCATATTCTGTGCATCTATTCTTTAAAGCTTACTAAACTAAATATTAACATAACAGTCATCTTTAAGATTCAACAATATACCATATGTGTGTCGTTGGAACACCTGGTGCAACAAATGAATTCTACCAAACAAACAAAAATATATGAAAAGTCATGTATTTTGGCTAAAATATTTTTTCCACCTTTAACAATGACAAAAAGTTATATATATCACAACAATAGCATAGAAGAGTTAAATTAACTTTTTAGTATTGTCATATTTTTCTGCAAACATGACCACCAGCTGGTTCAAAAATTAATTAGTTTGCCTAAAGGTTTTTTAAATTGCTTAGTTTTAAGCTCACTTTGCCTTCTTCAAAATGCATATTCATTGTTGCCAACTTGCATGCAAGCTTAAAATTGCTTTAATAATCAGTCATTAATAGAGAAAAAAAAAACACAAGCAAAAGGTGAGTTAAAAATTATGGATTTTTGAACTAATGAGTAAATAGGTCCGATAAGTGACTTGTGATAGTAGCTGTGAGCTTCAGAAATAGTCTATATCAGTGGAAAAAACAAAGTCATAGAATATCCCAGCTTCTGAACAAAGTTAGTTACTTAGCAATCAGAGCCTTATAAATCAAATCATATGCTGCATTTTATCAATTTACATTGCATTGTATTGTAGCAGTTTTATTTGTAACATCAAATATGAAATTGTTATTTAGCAGATTCAGTGGTATAATCAAATAACCTATTGTTATCTAATAAAGCATTATGTGGCAAGATTCAAGAGATTATTGTCATTTGTACAGGAAACAGTGTGTTTAAATAGACACTGAAAATCTTACTCTGAGAATCCTCTGAGCAGGTTCTGATATAAAATAAGAAAATAATGGGAAAAAAACTAATTACAAATGTACAAAGGCATGATAGTGGTTGTGTGATTATGTATCATAACATACTGTATTCAATTCCCTAGCAGTGTAAAATTGTGAAAAACTGACTTTGTGTATGTCATTACTTATGTTTACTCCCCTGGAGATTATGCAAAAAGCTTAAATGTGAATTTCTGGTCAGTTCACACAAGGCTTCTATGTGTGTATGATTAATATCATATCTAATGTGCATATTAATTAATACCCTCAAATTCCATTCTATAATTTTGGAAGTGTAAACCAACCCCAGCCATTAGGGTTGCACAACTTAGTGCCGGTCCCAAGCCCGGATAAATGGGGAGGGTTGCGTTAGGAAGGGCACCCAGCGTAAAAACATGTGCCAAATCAAACATGTGGATGATCCGCTGTGGCGACCCCTAATGGGAGAAGCCGAAAGAAAGTTTATTTACATAGGTTGAAATGTTGTGGTTACAATGAGTTGTCAAACAGTGAATCCAGATCTAACATTACTCCTGATGTGAGGGATTATTGAGCAAGAAAAATGGGCCTAAGTTCAAGGACAGAATTCTGCTTAAATGAGGCAATCCTGCTTTTCAACCAAATTAGCCTTGTGCGTGCAAATCCTGTAGAACCTGTAATAAATAGCACTTGCTTTTAGGCAGTTAATGTGGTGGTGTTTTTCACTAGACACTTTATATGCAGCTCTCATTCTGTACTTAGTGTTAACCAGATTTGTAAATGCTTTATTTTATATAACAGTGATTGAGACACAAAAAAAGTATTCATGAAGCTTTAAAGATTTGACCATATTAAGGATTTTCTCAGATTGCTATGCTTTTCGAATATGTACTTCAATTCTACAGCAGTGGTGGAGCCAGGAAATTTTTGCAGAGGTGGCAAGTAAGAGGACAGAATTTACACCCCGAACTGTGTCACAAAAAATTTCATAATATCACAAACAAAAAAGTGTTCAAAACTAAAATGATGGATATTATTACTTCCATTCAATTCAGAAAAAAATGTTTTTTAGAATTAGAAATAGAATCATTTTTGATATTCAAGTCTTATATTAGTCCCAATAATCTTACCTATTTAAAAGTGTGTTATGGTGTATAATTATTTTTAGCATTATCACAGTTTTCTTTATTTTTCTGTTGATCCACAGACAAATTCTGTGAAGTGGTGGCTTAGTCGTTCATATGTTGCACTTCTGATCAGAATGTTGTGACTTCAAATCCAGTTGCCAGTTGGGGTCCTTGAGCAAGGCGCTTAACCCTCAACTGCTTAGTTGCATAAATGTGCTTGTTGACAGTTACTCCAAATAAGGGCCTTTGCTAAATGCCGTAGAAGTGAATGTAAATGTGTTCTAATCTAAAAAGGTTAGAAAGGTTAAAAAACTGTTTAATTAAAATTATTGATTATTTCTGCAAAATTTTTCAGAAATGTTTTGGGGTTTACAATAAAACTTTCTTTCTTTCAGCTTCTTCCATTAGGGGTCGCCACAGCGGATCCTCCGTATTCGTAATCCGCATGTTCGATTTGGCACATGTTTTTACACTGGATGCCCTTCCTAACGCAACCCTCCCCATTTATTCAGGCTTGGGACTGGCACTAGGAGTGTACTGGCTTGTGCAAGTTTTGGGATTTACAATAATAATGCGATATTTTCCGAACTAAGAGTTAACATGTTTACAATTAAAGATGGTTGTGTGTGATTGAATATGCTTGTGGATGAAACGTTACCTCACCACACGCATACTTTCTAAATTATATTATATTATATTGCTTTACTAAGAATGAATCACTCTTTACAGTGATTACAGAGTACTACAGAAGAAACTTTGAGAGGAACCAAACTCAAAAGGGAACCCTTCCTCTTCTGAGTGACACTGAATATCTATTTATTATAGTTCCATCATTCTTGAGATTGTTTACTGATGGACACTTGAGTACAAACTGTCAATGTGATGGTAGTCCTAATCCATTGTAACAACTGTTTTATATTAATTGCTGTCCTACTCTATCTTCATGGCTCTTGAGTTTAACCCTCCACTAAAATCTCATGAATCTTTAGGCAGTTCATGTTCATTACTAGATGCCCAAAGCACAATCATTAATAATTTCTGGTGCCTCAGAATCAGTAGTCACAAATAATGATGCTTTATCTGTCTTCCTTTCCATTTGGATATACGACATACATACGAAAACAACTTGTTTTGACTGGTATATCAATCATACTGCTATCAGTCATACAACAGCAAATGAATTATGATTAAGAGCCAAAAAGCTGCATAGAAATGATATAAATACATTTGACACGCTGCATCAAACATTTAATGATAGAATCTATACTTAGGACAGTAATTATGTTAATTTTATGTCAATAAAATTCTAGTCAACTAATGTAAATTTTGTTTTCTTACTGCCTTCTGTGCATGGCATGAAAAAGCTTCTTCTAAATTAAAACTGTTGTAGAGAAGAAAAAAAAAGAAAAGAAAAAAAAAGAATTGATTACAGGAGCTCACCTGTAATGATGTGTGTCACTGACGTGCTGTGTTGTGCTCAAGCATTAAGATGAATCTCTTTTAAAGTTTTGCACAAAAAGCAATAAGGCAAGCTGGCAATTATTAAATATTATATTATTAATTATTTTAAAGGAAATAAAACTGCAACTGCATCTAAGATTGCCAATAGGGTACCTTCGGGTCACCCCCTATCTCTGATTAGATACACGGTGGTCCCATTACAATGACAAAACAATTTTATTTTATTTTTTTTAGAATCTAATAAAAGCTATACATGTTGTATATGATTTTAAATGCAAACCTGTGCCATTGTGCAAAAAATAGTCTATTCCTGTTGAGCATGAAGTATCTATCCAATTAATTACTTCCACCTCTCAATTCATGTGGGCGTTTGCTGCTTACACTGTGATTCATCAAACAAAGCTTTTAAACATCAGGGAGAAGCTCCCTACCAGTTCTGACACTTGTGTAAGACTTTTCATCTTTTGAAGAATGGTACTGAAATTAATAAGAGGAGGACTCGGACAGTCAACATGATCACACTCTTTTTGTCTCATCCTCTCTATTGTTTACTCAAAAGCATAGACTCCTTGAGATACTCTACCTGATCCTTAGCTATAACCTCTCCACAGGTGTATCTGACACCTACAAAGATGGCTATCACAGATGTCTCCACCACTCTAGGTTGAGAATACTACAAAAAAAATGACAGCAATCAAAAAGGTATCATACAATTTCTCAAATTGTAACCTAAAATGTCTGAAAATGATTTTTTGGCATAATTTTGTGTTAAACTATCATGTTGTATCTTTTATATAAGAATATTAGAATATGAGCTAAAAACAAGGATAATGTGAAATCATCCTACATCAACTAACAAATTAAAATGATTAGTGATTTGAAAATCAACTCACTGAGTGTTTCAACAAAATGAAGCATGTTCTGTATAATCCCTGACTCACTCCAGCTCTCATAAAAAAGATGGCATGAAATGTGCGCTAATATAATCAGCCATACATTTATAATGTGATTTTCTTCAGACTCATCAGCCAAATTTAGACTATGACTAAATGAACATCAGCAGAGTTTGAAAGTTTCATGCGGCTAAATTTACAATCCTGACTGTAGTTTATAAGTCTTTTCATGTTTGGCTATGAAAACACAAGGTCAGTCCCAGGTCAAAGTCAATACTTTAGTGAGCGGGACTCAGGTCAACAGTGGATAATATTTTATTTTTACATACAACTTTGCTGTCCAATTCGCATTCACTACCAATAAAGTTTTTACAAGCCTAATGATAAGTACTCTAGTTACATCAGGAAAGAATTCAATTACTTTAAGATTGTGCTGACAGACCATTATGGTCCAACTGTGCAAAAAGGACATCTTGGTGTTCTTCATCCTCTATAAAGGTTTGCTAGCTAATAACCCTTTTGTAAATTAATGGACATACTAGACCACTTAGCAATTGTCGTAAGTGCTTAATTGAAGAGGTTTTTATTATGCAACTACCAGCACCAAAAATGGCACAAAAAAAAAACTTAATGGATTTTATGTAAAATAATTGAAAACTGGGTAGTGGGAATTTGGAAAAAAAAAAATTTAAATTTAAAGATAATTAAATAAACAAAAAAATTATTTGAATTTAAATGTTAAAAAAAAAAACATTCAACATTAAAGATTTTGCATTATTGAAAAACACTGAAGCCTTTGTGCATACACATGGCATGGTTGAGCTTCCTATGTAGGCCCACATACGATGCTCTTCCTAGTCCCCGAAATCTGTGCCTCTGGCATGGCTCAGAGGAGTCTTGCCAACTGTGTAACTCACAGAATCCGAACTTGCAGCATATCATTTCTAGCTGTAAGGCATATTTGACACAGAGGTGGTACGGATGGCACCTAACTGTTTCTTGCATAAGTCAGCTACAATTCTGGAAGTATGCTGACTGGAACTGATTCAGTTTTATCAAGCAATGGGTTCAGTCTGCTGAGTGGGTTTGTCTTGTCTCTGGGTGGTGAATAGAATATGGGAGCTGACATTGACCACCAGCTAAAGTTCCCACAAGAGATCACCATAACCTCAGCCTGCTCATGCTCTTGTCCATGTCCACTAGGACAATCATTATGCTTGAATTGACTGTCCCATTGGATGAGGGGATGGAGGCTGCCTTGAAGAAAAACAAAGAAAAGTACACAGATATGTCATCAGTGTTACCGTGCAGGGTGGAGGGCGTTCATCTATGCAGAGTTAGTTGATTACAGAGGCTACACTAAAACATTTACCCACTGGGTCCTGAAGTCATTCGAGATCACAGGGACCAAGCTGTGGAAGGCTTTGGAAGACCTGACTGAGAGGGAGCACACAGTTGCTTTTGGATCTGTCTCTACATGGACAAGACATGGATAAAGCATGGATCCTAAGGCTGACTGCAGTAGGCAGTTAGGAAATGTTTCGCTGCACTAACTGCTGCACTAATTGTAAATGTTCTAGGATTAACAGAGTAAATAATCAGTAAAGGGTGGCTTCCACCTTTAGGTGTCAGGCAAAAATGCACAGCAAGTGGACTCACTTGGATTTCTACCTTTACATACAGTAAGATCTAATATTCCTTGAGCATTGTTCATTCATTCTGAATTATCCATTTAGAAAAAGTTCCAGTGTATTTCATTCAACATTTATTATACGTTTTTTTTAAACATGTAAAATCTATGCCAGTTGGGTGCACAGTATAATCAAAGAAAATGGTAGGCATGCCAAATATTACTTTTCACTAAAGCTGTTGTGGATACCATTTCTGGTGTAAAATCTTAATGTGGAAAAATTCACCCAACCTTTTAACATTTATTTTGTTAAAACATTTCTATTTTCTTTTTTTAATCTTAGTCACAACACTGCAGGATTTATTTTAAAAAATGAACAGGTTAAAATAAAATTTTATTTCCACCTCATTTGACATACATTCTTATAAACACTTGTGTACTGAAAGCATATGAATCTCATCTGCTTTGACAGGACTGAGTTACCAACATATTCAACTACATTGGAGGAATAATTTATCTTAAACAGTGCCACAAGTCCTCAATGCCCTTCTGAGTGGTCAGCGGTTGTGCTCCAATTACTCATAAAGTTACTATGTAGGTCTCATTTAGAATTAAGTCATAGTTCTTTACCAATCAATAGTCCTCTAGCTCTGACCTGTCTTAATATGATAAATTATGCACTTGATTTTTAATTTCCCTACAGATGGAGTATTGACATTGGTTTTAGCAATGTAGATGTGCACATTCCTAAGACATTGTATTGCTAGGGAAAGACTAATATTTACATTGATATTAAATATTGATATCATTTGCCTACTATTGGGTCAATATCTTGGTCTAGTCAAATTGAGGATGGCATAGATTCAGTGCTGAATTAAGTAGGAATGTAAGTTCCTTCATGGTACAAAGGAATTTCTTTAGAAAGGAGAATAAAGGCAGCAGAAGGGCATGCTCATGCTTCTCGTACATTATCTGTCTGGCCAGCCCACATTACATTAATTTTTTCTTCTGGATTTCGATTCATTTCTCTGTTTAATAGGAAGTCAGTGCCTTTAATCACTGCTACAGTATAAAGTCATTGGAGAGTGTGATGGATTTCTAAACATTTGAGTGCCTTTTTGAACTAATGCACTGCAAGTCGTTCCCCTTCCAATTGACAGGGCATCGGACCCATCATAAATCTCATTCATCTCCATATGATATTAATTATTGTTCTCCACATATTCAATATTCTATGGTGCTTTCAAAGGAGAGGCGGCACCACGGACATAGGTCAGTGGACTCTGATTTAAATGGGGTGGACAAGGCAGGAGGCGGTGTGGTGGGTGGGTGTGTGGAGAATATTCAAAGACAGCATAATCAACTAATGAGCATGCCCCTGTGAGCAAACCCATGGCTGATGGTATGCCTGATTGGCTGGAAAGCAAATAAGAGGGCAGAACAATCCCATTCATTCTTTGACCTAGTGCTGACTGACAGGCTTCTGTCTTTCTCTCCCTCCATTAAGCAGGGGGTTGATAGTGAGACTCCAGCAGGTCAGGGTAACTTATGTTTGATAAATCAAGCCTTATTAGGCTGACAAGCAATTAGATGGATGGAGTTGACAAGGGTTTTGAAAAAGTCTGTAAAGCATGAATGATATTTAAATAGATATTTCTGTACATTTTTTTTCCATGTGTCAGAAAACACATGATTAAGATTAGTACAATATTTTGTTTGCATGGTCAGCTTGTATAAATTGACTAGTGTGGTTAAGCTCTCTATAATCTTTTAGCATCCACAACATTAGCAATTAGCATTGCTGCTGGGTTTAAAGGTTTTATTTTATTTATTTATTGGTCTTTTATTTTTACTTTAGTGAAGCCAAACAAAAGCTCTATAAGGTATTAATAGGAACCGTATACTGTCAAAGTGAGGCAGCTAATGATTTACTAGCCTAGACTGTAGATTTACTACACAGTTTATCACTAAAAGTCTTGTCAAGTAATTACACTTCATGAAATAAGGTGCCAAATTTTCTAAACTGTATGTGTACTCGAAGATTTGCAAGGATATTCAGATTTGCACATACTGATATGTTCAGTAATCTATTTACTCTGTACTTAAGGCTCATCTGGAATTTAAGTTCAAATTACATATATTTATTAAATAATTTATTGACACAAACAAGTATAAGCTACTTGCGTGGCAGCAGAGCAATACACAGATTTATGCAGATAGAGATCAAGAGCTTCACTTACTGTTCACATTCATTTCAGTTTAAGGTGATGTTTTTCCATTCTTCTATTGTTGGGTTTTGGTGAGCCTGTGCCCACTCTAAACTTAGATTCTTGTAGTTGACTAACAGGAGTGAAATGCAAAGTTGTCTTCTGCTGTTGTAGCCTATCCACTTCAAAGCTGTAACTAATGTTGTAGGAGTTTAAATATATATAAAAAAAACATGCTACATACAGTATACAGTAGACATTTTTCTTTCACTTGTTCTATAGGAGTCAAATCTTTTTCAGCATGATATTAATGTGCTAAAGACAGTTCCAAGAAGAAATGCCAGTGTTGGAGTGGAAGATCTCAAATGTCCTAGACAGACACATGGCTTGAATAAACAATAAAAGTTATTCTAACTGCAAAAGGGTACTAAATCTACAGGGAATGCTAAAAAAAAACACTTTATTTGATGATACTGTTTATGTACATGTTGAGACCCCATTCTAAAAGCATATAGGTTTCATAATAGTAATACTGAATAATTAAGAGCAGTTTATCTTTAGGGTTTTTAATCAAAATTGGGACCAAACATCACATATTAATGTATATGTATACATGCAATTATGTATGGACACGGAGGTATAATCTAGAAAAATAAAACATTTTTCCACTCACTTGCAAGGCATCATTTCTAAATCAAGTCTCTCTTAAAGTGCTTCCTTGTGATTATACAAAAAGTCAAGCCACCATGAAGTACTTCTACTAGACATTTCAAAAAGATTTATAAAATCTTGTCAATGTCTGCAAATAACATGATGAGGAAACAGTATTTTTGGTAAATAAATATAAAAGTCGATTTCTAAAACTACAATTCACACAAGACCTAAAACTCAAGTTTTACCATTTTTCTCTGCCTAAAAAATATAATTCAACAGACGATGGAAATTAATATGTTGATTGCATGAATCAAAGGGACTTTCTAGCCAAAAGGATTAACAGTACACTAGAGTGGTCCTTACCTTGGAGTGGAGTTTGAAAACCTCCTGCTTTAAAAGGACGCAGATGGTGAATCAAAAGTCTGATCATTCGTTTTTTTCCCCCCAAATGCCCTGTCTGTCATTTTGAGTCAGCCTGCAGTGACTCACTTTCTCAGAAACTAAGCCCAAGGTGTTGCATTACTCTGTGTGATCTGGGCTGATTGCATTGTGCACTGTGAAGTACTCATTCTGACACTGCATTGCATAAAACAGATTGATGTTGCTTTAGCGTGCAATGCCACTAGAAGCCATGGTGTTGTTCAATAAGTTCACAAAATACACAGGTTGTTTGTCAGATCAGTTTAGTGTTCATTCATAATAAAAACAAGAGTGCAGCTCTTTCTGAATATTTTTCTGCATCAGTTTTATTGTTTATCAATTATATAATATACAAATGAAGGCCTTGTACCACAACTGTATTGGCCTTTATTAACACAATAAATCATAAGCTTTATATATAAGTATAGTTGCTGTGGATCTTTGTAACATATATTTAAGAATGCATCTGATGCAATATTACATACAATCAATAAATACACTAAAACATTGCTTGGAAGCAAAAGATGATAGGATGTTCATGGAACATTTTACAGAAATTGTGATTTTGCAGTGAAATATTTTTGTGTTTATTGGATTAAAATTTTCATTCAAAGTAAAAACTATACAGATCACAGCTTTAAGAGCAGTACATGGAATTATGTGCACTGCATTGGTTTTATACTTCCTTTGAAGGCTAAATAAAAATTACTTGGCACAGCAAACTTGTCATTTTGGGAAAATGTCCAATGAACATAAAGTCAGAAGCCATGAGAATTCCAATTACTATTTTGGCATGAATTATTATGCCATCTAGAACTGTTCTTTATTATGTTTTAGGAAATGAGCAGCGTAATGATATACAGTATATCCACACACAGCTGTAATTTTATGTACTGTAATCAATGCAACAGTACAGATAACGAAGTTTGGAGAAATCTATAACAAAAAGTATAGAATAATTAAATATAATCAATTTTGATGCAAATGTTGCTATACACATATTTCTTGCCATTTTAATTTGTTTTAGACCATCAGTTGTCTTGTACAGGAGAAAGAGTGGGTACAGAGTCAATATATTTATTAGTGCTACTGCAATTATTGTAAAAATCCATATTATGGCAAGGAATATCTGCTAAATAAAGAGAAAAGAAAGTCTATCATTACTTTAACAAATGAAGATCAGTCAATCTGAAAAATCTCAATAATTTTAAATGTATCCCCAAGTGCAGTCTCCAAAACCATCAAACGCTATGATGGAACAGGCTCTAATGTTAAACATCCCAGGTAGAGGAGACCAAGAGCTGTGCTGAGGATAAGTTTATTAGAATAATCAGCCTCAGAAACCATCGATTTACATAATGGTTTTCAGATATCAAGTGGCAGACATATTCAACCACTGTTGAGAGGAGATTGCATGAGTCAGGCCTTCATGGTTAAATTGCAGCAAATATATCATTACTTTGGAAGAACAATAAGCAGAAGAGACTTGCTTGGGCCAAGAAGCACAATGTATGGACATTAGATCAAAATGTTCTTTGGTCTGAGGAGTCGAAATTTGAGATTTTTAGTCCTAACCCCCATGTTAGATGTACAGAGGGGAAAGGACAGTTCCTGGTTGTGTGGCTCCCACTGTAAATCATGGACTTGATTATGGTGGGACTATAATTTGTTGTCCATCAGGACAATGACTCCAAACACACCTCTAGGTTATGTAAGAGCTATTTGTTCAAGCCTTAAGTCAGCTAAAGTAATAACAGTAACTGACATTTCTGGTGTATGTTTGCATTAAATCTAACTGTAACTGGATAATGAAAAAAATTTAATTGAACATTTAAAATAAAAAAGAATAAATTACATTTAGATAAAAAATAATCTGAATTTTAAATTTCAATAACAGTGTATTTCCCTTTGAGAGATATAAAAAGATACAATTAGTAAATAAATACTGTATTAAATTGATACAATTATTATCAATCACAGTTCACAAAATAATGTATCTTCAATATAAAAACAAAATGAAGAACAATCAAACATTTCAAGAGAAAAAAAAAAAAAAAAAGATTATTAAACCTAGGTACTGTACACACCCCAAAATTCATACGTTGTTAAACAGATTTTTAATTTTATTACCACTTATGTATTACTGATATAAATACCATTTATTTATTATTTTTATCCAATTGTTATAAACTAGCTTTTAATTTTACATTTACTTGTTTTAGCACAATTTTTCCAATTCTTTCTTGCAAAAAGCCAAGCAAAACAAAAATAAATCCTTCAAATTGTAAGAGAATCTCCTCTACACAGCCCACTTCAGGACATACCACAGACTATGAGTTGGATTTAGGTCTGAGCCCAGCCTAGGTCATTGATTTCCTTTTGGTTAAGCGATTCCTTTGTTGATTTGGTAGAAGCTTTAGGTTATTGTCATGCTGAAAAGTGAAATTCCTATTTATCTTCAGCTTACAAGCAGAGAGCTGAAAGTTTTGCACTTAAATTGATTAATATTTGTAGCTGTTCACGATTCCTTTCACCTTGATATCGACACTGATAAGTTGTGAATGAAAAAAAGCAAACCTAAATCATGATGCAGCCACCACCATGGGAATGGTGTGCTTTAGGTGATGGAATGTTTTGCCACATACAGACCGTTTTTATAGAATTATTATATATTTTGGAAATGTTCTAAATAGACCTTAACACATTATGTCATATGATTTGGTGGGATTGTGTTGTGTGTGTGTGTGTGAGAAAGGGCTTCCATCTAGCCACCCTTACCTATAATCGTGAAGAATATAAGAGACTGATGTCATATGCAAAGAGTAATCAGTATTTGTCAGATATTTCTGCAGCCACTTTAATGTGTAGGTCTCTTGGCAGCCTTCCTGGAATGATTTTGTCTTGTCCTTCAGGTGGTGCTCCTTTTACTTTAATTTTTAGAAAATTCTCTTATATCCCTATATACATCTATACTTTTCAACATGCCATGTTTTTTGAGGACCTGGTTAAACCAAGTTGATGTGAAGAAGATCCTACAGAAAAAACTGATATTTATTTGGAGTTAATCAGTATAATTTCACTGATCATAGCTGAATAATAATTACTTGAACACAAGGCTGAATCTGATATTGATAAGTTATATCCATTGTATGTACGTATGTTAGAATATATATGTAGTTCAGGCAGATTAGTAGCACTTTATCTCTGAACTTTGTATAGCATTAACAACCATAAAAAATGTAAATTAGTTCCTCTTACCTATCATACACTATTATATAGCAAATAACAATGGAAATATAAATGAGTAAAACTCTTTGAAAGCATGCCAACAATGTGCCAAATCTCTCGCTCAGCACTGATATTTTATTTCTCAATACATTCGGAAAGATGTCAAATAAAAATCCAATTATTCCCAGCTGCCACGCTAACATACCTGTGACAGCCAAAAAAATGGAAGTGTCAGATGTAATACTGTGTTGTGTAGCTGCTTCGCCAGCACTCCGGCATATTTGTTTCAGACAAACAGGATAGTAAGAAGGTCGCTTTCACCGTCTCTCATTGTATTACGATAATCGTATGCGTAATAATAAATCTTTCCATTTACCGGTGAACTCTGTTCAATTCTACATGGCTTAAATCACCAGGTAGCCACTCTAGATTCAAATTAAAGAGAGTGGATAAATATGGAGTGACATAAATAAACATTGAGAGAGAAAGTGAGAAAGCATTTGTGACAGAGAGAGAGAGAGAGGAGAGAGAGAGAGAGAGAGAGAGAGAGAGAGAGAGAGAGAGAGAGAGAGAGAGAGTATTCAAGTATCATACTGTGTTAAACAAATGAGGTGTTTGTGGGCTGCAGCCCTGGGTTCCTGGTTTGAGAACCGAAAATGTATTAGGTCAGCTAGAGCACAACAGTATTCTGTGTTTCTTAAGTTCAGTCAGTAATAACATGCCAACTTGTAGTAACGAAAGTAAAATACCAATACTTTAATTGCAATTACGTAAATTGTCACAATGTAAAAAAATCTTTTGCCAAGAATAAAAAGAAAAAGAATGAACATTTGGCCTGGGACACAATGGAAGTAAATGTCACAGTCTAACTGGCCATTTATAAGGACTATTCATGGAGATTCAAAAGCTTTGTGTTTCAGATAAACTCAAGAATTAAACCAGCTTGAATGTTGAGAGTGGCTCTATTAATAAAACATTCAGTCAAAACAAACCCAACACAGATTTCAAAATAGGAAAAAAAAAACACAAAGATACCATAAAGGAAAAGACTAGAAATCAAAGTAAAAGTATCCCATGAAGACTGCATTGAAACTTTGTCAAGGCTGCAATCTCAGTGATGTTTACATGTCCTTGCTGATCTCACTATGTGACTTGGAAATGTCTTAGACTTGGATCTGCAGCCTTACAGGGAACACTGGGGTGTAGTCAGAAACAACCCTCGATGAGTTTCCAGTGCAGTGGAATTTTTTTTTTTTTTTTTTTCAAAACTCTAAAATGCATTTATTGAAACAACATCCAATTCCAGTGTTTGTATTCCATAGTAATAACGGTGGATGATAAACACCATTCCTGTACCTACAAATACCCTGCTTATAATTTCTCTGTAGAAGTACTACTAATTCTGTCCTACTTCTTTAAAGTACAAAAGTACTTGATTTTGAATGCATTTTTACTTCAAACGTGAACGTGCTGATTTATGAAAACTATATTTAACATTTTATGCAAGTTTATTCTCCTGTGCATCATACATTTTTAAGGAACAGACTCACATAGAGTACTCTTACTTCGACTCTTGCAAGAACCACAGGTTTTTTTTCTGAAATGCAGTGAAGATAGTACACATTAAATGTAGTAAAGTGAAACTTCATCAGAGTTAAAATGCTTAGAAAGTACAGATATTTAAAAATTTTTTACTTAAGTACAGTAACATGGTAAAAATTAAGTAAATATGTTTTACCGTTTATTACAAAAGTGTAATCATTTGTTCTTAAAGTTCTAAGACATGTATTATCTCAAAATAAATCAAACCTAGCTATTTTGCTAATACTAATACTAATGCTAATACTTTGTTCTTTGCTTTTATTTTATTTATTTTATTTAACCTTTATTTTTACAGGCAAGTCATTAAGAACAGGTTCTTATTTACAATGGCGGCCTGACAAGTGGAATAACCACTTAGGGAAAGGGAAGTAGGGCTAAAATAAATACAAAACAAAAAAATACATACAAAATTAACAATTACATAAATACATTTTAAAACAAAATTATGGAGAAAAACAACTGCATATATCCGTGAACAAATATGATATATTTTTAAAGGTTGAAATTGGAATAAATTTATCCAGTTTGAGGGCTTTGCAAAGGTAGGTTGACCAAAAAATGTTTTATCTGATAATAAACTGACATTTTTACTTATTGTTAAATAGAAGGAGTGGATTGTTCAACAGAAGCACACTTGACCTTGGTCTGGGTTACACCTCAAACAGCTGAGTACATTACTCTTTATATACTTTGTGTCATAAAAGTGTCAATCCTGTACCTAAAGTCAACAGTTATGCTGATTTGATCCGTTTGGGCCTCCAAGAGGTCATCTAACAAATCTAATAAAGCATAAGCCTTCTTAAGAGTGACTCAAAAAAGAGGAAGAGGAGTTGATAAAGGCTTGATGCACAGAATATCGAGTTGCTGTGTTCATGCTGACATGGTGTGAGCAGCTGTATATATTTAATTCTTTAGCTTTTGCTATTTACTACCAGGTTTACACAAAGTAAATTGTTTTTCAGCTATACAATTAAAAAAAACATGAATGTACACATGGAAGCAAAATCAATACAGGATTATCACATATTATACCACAGAGCTGTTGGAAGATGGTGATTTATTTTCTATAACAGTAGCTCTGACAGGTTTGAGGTACTGTATTTAAGGTAAATCACTGGTCTATATTCATGCACCCATTCTAACACATTAGTGTTTCTATAGTAACATCCTATTTAAAGGAGCTTGTATAAAAGATATAATTATGTCTAAAAATTAAGTCTTTTTGTTTGCCCGAGCAGATTTCTGTAGGGATATTCAATATATATCATTTATTTAATTTATTGAACATTTATTAAAGAAGAATTTAGTAAAAATGCTATGCATTTGCAAAACGCTCTTTCTTTAATTTTTTTTTTGCCTCAGGAACAGCGGACATTGTTTTTGCAGTTTCTGACTTATGTGACACGTCACATTTTCTCCCCTTTTTTTTTACTTTCTCTGAGTCTCAGGAAAGAAGGGGGAGAAGGGAGATTCAGTAGAGATTATCTATAACTTCTAAAGTGAAAAGAGTAATAACTTGTTACATGAGCACTGAATAAACAGTACAGTGTTTTCTGCAACAAATCAGTTTTAAAATAAGCAAAAATGTTGGCAAATTGCTGTGGAATAAGAGGAATATAACATGAGACAACCTGTTATGTGTTTGAGCAATTTATTGATCACAGCTTTGTTGGCTGTGCCTAAGCATTACATCAAATATCAAGCTGTCATTTCAGTCTAAATTATATAACAGCAGCAAGCAGAGCTCTGTGAGCATCATTATCTGTCTGGATGTTGTGCGAAATATCATACACGAGCACAAACCAAGCTATGTGTTGCACCTGTTCATTCGTGAAGTTACCCGATCAACCAATAATGTGCCGGAAGCACAATGCATAAAAACAAGTCGATGCAGGTCATGAGCCTCAGTTTATATTCACATCAAACATCAAAATAGAAAAAGTGTCGTCTCAGTGACTTTAGCTGTGGCATGTTTGTTGGTAAAAGATTGGGTGGTTGGTGTGGTTCAGGAAAAGCTGATCTCCTGGGATATTCTCACACAGCAATCTCTAGAGATTACACAAGATGGTGGGTCTGCAAACTGAAACACCTTGTTGATGAGAGAAATCAGAGTAGAATGACCAGGCAGACTTGAGCTGACAGCAAGTCTATATAGTCTTAGCTGACAGCAAGTCTTAAATAATAACTATTTACAACTGTGGAAAGCAGAAAAGTGTCTCAAATCAGACCTACACATCAGACATATAGGTGGATGAGATAATACAGCAGAAGACCTCTTTACCCTATACTCAGCCAAGCACAAGAATCATAGCCATATACTCAAAAAACTCAAGTAGAACAGGTGATTTTTTTCCCAATCTTCAACTGCCCAGTGAACCTCCGCCCAATGTAGCCTGCTTTTCTTCTGACCTCTCTTATAAACAGACTGAATCCACCCACAGAGCTGTCGCTCACTCAGTGTACTTTGTTTTTTACACCGGTCTGTGTAAACTTGAGAGACTTTTGTGTGTGAAAATCCCACGAGATCAGCCGTCTAAAACACTCAGTCTGGCATCAACTTCTATGTCACAGATGTTTGATTGGAATAAAGAAAAACAGTGAACAATATCTGAACCTGCATCTGCATGTCTTTTTTACTTTGTGTTGACTTGACTGGCTGATTAGATTACTGCATGAATATAGAGTTGTCTGTAATAAACTAAACCGGACCACAAGTAAACATTTTTTCTACATTTTTGAGCTGAAATTGTATCTTATATTAAAAAAAAGATACATAAAATACAAACGTTATAGAATCTGTGCAATGTGGAAAAGTACTGCACATTCTCCTGGTTGAATAGCAACAATTACATTTTTTTAATGTTTTAATAATAAAATCATAGTCTAATAGGAGCTAAAAACTTGCGCCTGAAAAGGTGAAATGTGCAAAAGACTAAGCAAGAGCTGGTAAGTTAAAGACAATGAGGAATAAAAATCGCATGCGGATCAGATTAATGGCTGTGCAGGACTCTCCCTCAGTTTCGCTCCTCAGCATCCCCTAAGCCCAAAGAAAAGGTCTGCAATCAATTTTAAAACGCCATGAAGCAGAGCTGGCACATGGTACCATACATCAGCGGCACCTACAACTCTTGATAAAAGGCGTTATTCACTGTTTTAAGGGAAGAGGTCTCGACTCATGAAGCTCCCTGCTGATCTCTCTGCCAGCCCCCTGCATAGACCGAAAGGGATCCACTCTGACCAATCTGCAGACTTCAGCGTTCCTTGGTCATGATGTACGGCTATTGCTGGAGGCTGTAGTTCACAGAGAAAGAGCGAGCCTCCCCTCTATTGCCGTTAATGATGATCAAACAGGTTGTGGCGATGGCTACATGCCCCCCGCGTCTGTCTGCTCTCCATGCCAAACAAATTATTCTAATGCTGCAAGCATGAAATTAAACCTGCAGGGAGGGATGTGCTCACTCAGCCCAAGCCTAGCTAAAGGAGTGTGTGTGTGTGTGTGTGTGTGTGTGTGTGTGTGTGTGTGTGTGTGTGTGTGTGTGTGTGTGAGAGTGAATGTTCATTCTTATCATCCACCTTTCATATGCATTATCTGCATTAGTTTGCACCCACAGTTTATCTTTTTAAATTCTGCATTTCTCTGATCCCAATTTTCTTATTATACCAAGCTCAGAATAACAGTCTGATTAACCACTTCCTGCCCACTGTAAGCGTGTGTGTCTATGTGTTGGGGAATCTTTTTAGAACTTGCTGGCAACCTAATGTCCCCACAAGACTAGGAATATCACTATCTTCACAATGTGGGCCCATTTTAAAAATAGTGGGAAATTGTAATAAATGGTTAAATAAATTAGGTGCAACATAACAGTAATTTTCTTCAATTATAAGTCCTTACAATGACAGTGAAACAAACATGCATGCATATTTCTGTGTGTGTGTGTGTGTGTGTGTGTGTGTGTGTGTGTGTGTGTGTGTGTGTGTGCACGCTGAGAAAGGTCCATACTGAGCATTGCCAGAGGACAGGATTGTGTGCAGATGAGACCCAGAAAAGCTGTGACCTGAAATCATAAGATCTCGTCTGAAAATTGCTTCCCAGTGTCTCATATTACCTGCTGGTTCAATATTCTGAATAGCTGAATATATGGAGGTGAGTGTAAGTAGTTAGACAGATAACAAACATCTAGATGCATATACAGACCCTCTGCTGTTGCTCTATAAAACGTTGGCTTTTCAGGCAGCGATACTTTCACCAGCAGTTCACAGTTAAGACGAATGAGTGAGAATGTGCGCAGAGGGTTACTATGGTTTCTGATACGAGAGGCTGTTTGTGGCCCAGCTGTTCTGTGCAGCTGCTGCTCAGTGCCGTGTTCATTAGCTCCCTTCACAGGCCACTCGCTCCACATTCAGGCCCAGCCAAGGATGAATTCAAGGCAATCACAATAATAGGTTGGCCAATCAGGCTAAACTGTCTTCAGATGCAATTATTTCTGGCCTGTTTTTCACCAAGAATGTGTCGGCACCTTGAAATGGCTCCCGCCTTCCTATGTAATAGGTGTAAGCCAGAGGTATCAGAGTCCAGGTCTGGTTCACTGCACTGTTCATTGAACGTGTCAGATTGACACCAGGATGATGATGGAATACACTTTATTATGCTTTTTTTGCATAACCAATCTTTCCAAAAGAAAAGCTTCACCTTGAAGCACTTTCTTTTTTTTTTTGTTAAAATATTTGTCACATTCTTATGCTTATTAGCTGGTTGGTGCTGTATTTTATTAGCATTATTATTATTCCCTTGGTGGAGTTATTGCTTGAGCAATTACACTAGGAGAAAATAAAATTCAGATTTTTTCAAAAACAAAGAACAGCTTTTGCTGTTGAAAAAAAAAGGCTTTTTTCCCCCTCATTCACCATCTTGCAGCAAAGATCAATGCCATGTTAATATAAAAAACTAATGTATAAATAGTAACAGGGATTTTGTCTTATGTCGGGTGTGTTCCTGCTCCATACTCAATTGTCCTGGAAAAGAAAGGACACAGGAAATGTTGCACAAAGGGGTGATGCAATAAACCCAGATTGCAGTAATGGTTTTTATTTTTTCTTTAATAATTTAAATGCTACAATGATAATATATACAGACAAACAAATAAACTTTAAAATGGTGTATGTCAGAGAGTAATAGTGTCAAAGTGTTGGAGGTACACTACACTAAATGTATTTATGTATGCATGCATTTATTTATTTAATTAATTATAATTTTGCTGCAACCAGTGAGTAATATTTTGTTTGTATAGTCTACTTCTCATTTTGCAAGATATGTGTAGTCCTTTATAGTCTATCAGTACTAGAATATTAGAATATACGGTACATATACGTATATATACACACACACACACACACACACACACACACACACACACACACACACATACACACATATATATATATATATATATATATATATATATATATATATATATATATATATATGAAAAGTCGCAAACTATCAAGGTTGTGAGTGTCAAGGTCGTGAGTATCGAGGTATCACAGTGGAATACTCACCCTTGATACTCACGACCTTGACACTCACAACCTCGATAATTAGCGACTTTCTAAGTCTAAGAGTAACTTGCAAAAACCTGATAGTTTGCAAGAAGCCGCGAGTGGCTCGAAAGTTTGGAGTAACATTTCAGAGTTCATACTAATAAATTACTTACTAAAATGTTAAAAAAACTATTTTATTATTGTATTATTTATTTAAAGTAGTAGTAAATAAAACATTTATGACAAGTGATGATATATATATATATATATATATATATATATATATATATATATATATATATATATATATATATATAATATCATAATCGGCACATTTAGGTTTAAAAATAAATATTTGTTTGTGACATCATATACTGTACATGTTTCAAATATCAGCATTTCTGCATGACAGGCTCCAGATTAATCATGCCCCTAACTTTAATCAGATGCTAAGTGAAGACTAGAATGAGGAATTATCTAATATGAAGTTTGTACTGTACACCGCTCTTAGACCCTATGAAGGACGGTCCAATTCTTTATTGTCTTTGAGCCATAAAAGAGTCATAAAAAATCTGATCCAAAGTCACCCCACAGAAACATGTAAAGCATGTCATACAGAAGAACTGGTTTGTTCTGCCATGTTTTAATCTCTAATACTAATTAAGCTTGCTTTCTTATACAAGCACTCTCTGTGTTGTGGTAATTGATTGCATTTGAGTTTTTGTGTCACTGCCAGCTGAGTTGCTCGCCATGACAGCACAGGGGAGAATTTATTGGCATGCACAACAACTGTGCAATCAAAGAGCATGACCAAGAAATGTTTATTAAAAGCCTTAGCTTTGTTTTTTTATTAATATGGCTTCATTGATGTTGGATTGAGCTTCTGTGCAAACCACTAGGTTATGGATATGCTAGTATACAGTGTGGTGGTCCATACTAGCAATTGAATGTTTATGTAAATGCTGTGGGTGAGACATGTCTTGCATTAATGACTAATCTAAAGCAGGCAGTGTTTGTTGGTAAACTAGGCTCTAAGACTTTTGCTGTATGGGCCAAGATGAAACAGAAGGAGAAAATTCTTGCCCAAACCAATCTGGATGGAAGGCCTTGATACTCATGCATATGCTCTTGTTATAAACAAAATATTACTTGCATCAGTTCCTGTCTCTCAGTCGGCCTCTGTAGTCATGATTGGTGGAAGGAATAAAATCATTCATATGGAATCATATATATAGTATGTAAGCGTTAAATCAGAAGCATGCTTCACTTTTTGCTCCTGGTCTGGAGTTAGTTTTTGATTTATTTGATATTGCTGCTTTAAAAACAGTCCAAAAAAAACCATGAGGGGTGGAGGAAATACAAACAAAGAAAGAATTGAGTTTGAGAGGAGGGTTATACTTGATGCTTCATATTTATGTTTCTGGATATAAATAAATAAATCTGTAAATAAGGTGACATGCGGTTCGGTCCTTGGAGGCTGCACGCGCTGTAATTAAAACGTTTCCTTCTCGTAGTGTGATGCAGCACAATGCAGGTGTTGGTCTCGCAGGGAGGGGGGAGAAAACCGAGAATGAAAACTACAGAAAAAGCACGTGCCTGAGTGTAGCCTTGCCAGTGTGTGTGTATGTGTATACTTCTGTAAATTGCTCTTGATAAGGCATGTGTGAAATGCCCCACACATGTAAATGCGTGTGTGTTTGTGTGTATGGCATCTTACATCCTGCTCTTGTTTATGAAAAAAAAGTCTATGTGACCCAACAGGCACTGTATTGAATGAATGAATGAATGAATGAATGAGTTTATTTGTACTTAATCAGGGACAATGCACAGAGAACATTAGTCTAAGAAAGAAGAGATGTCATGTGTAGGAGCTGTGAGTGTTCTGTGTGCCTAACTATCAGGCTTGATGATAATGAACTCCTGCCTAATCTATTTATTTCTTCCACGATTGACAGGATTTGATTGACTGTTTCCAGCCCAACCTTAAAATCAGCCTAAACTCATTATAACCATGTGCTACGCTAGCTGTCAACAAAACTCAATTTTGTTTTACCAGCCCAGAAACATTTATATCAGTGGTGTGTCCAGTTTTTAGCAACCAACGTTTTCAAAAGTGAACGAACAGCAGCAGACTAAGGGGTACCATCTCTTTTATATATGCATTACTTTTGCACCAACACTCACCAAGTAGAAAGAAACAGTGTTCTTTTGGCTGCATGACATATCATGCAGGAACACATACCTACAAGGAGCGGTAAACTAAGTAACCTGTAAAATAATGTTACCTTATGCAGGCATGAATTAACTTAGTTACAATTAAGTGCAAGCAAGTGAAGTTACCGTATTTTCCGGACTATAAGCCGCTACTTTTTTCCCAAGCTTGGAACCCCGCGACTTAAACAACGGAGCTGCTAATATATGGATTTTTCCTGGGTTTTTCCCGGTTTCATAAGCTTCCAATGAAATTGCGGAACGGGTTCAGGTGAACCAATGAAATTCTTTATATTAAATCAGATGCGCTCCCACTGAATCGGGCCGCACCACATCATAAATATGGATGAGGTTCCTCTGACATTTGACCTGCCGCTCACTCGGACTGTCAACAGGAAATGCGAATCATTCGTCACGCTGCAAACAACCGGGCATGAAAACACACACTTCACCTGTGTTCTGAGCTGCACGGCATCGGGAGAAAAGCTTCACCGATGGTGATTTTTAAACGCACGACGATGCCAAAAGATAAACTCTCAAGAGAAATAGTTGTGAAAGGAAGGAGGAAGACAGTGAACAATGACTTTCTTGGTAGGCTACTGTTTAGATACAAGCCGTGTAACAGACACTGTCTTTCATTAAAGCCTGTGTAAAGTTCATTTGTTTCAGTGTATGCTTATAGACAGGTGCGGCTTATTTATGTTCAAAATAAAAATCTTTGTCAAATTCAGTGGGTCCGGCTTATATTTGGGTGTGCTTTATAGTCCGTAAATTATGGTAATAACACTGATTATCTCTTCATCATGGCACCTGTTAGTGTGTGGATTTATTAAGCTGTAAGTGAACATTTTGTCCTCAAAGTTGACATGTTAGAAGCAGGAAAAATGGGCAAGCGTAAGGATTTGAGCAAGATGGACAAGGGACAAATTGTGATGTCTAGACGACTGGGTCAGAGCATCTCCAAAACTGCAGCTCTTGTGGGATGTTCCTGGTCTGCAGTGTTCAGTATCTATTAAAAGTGGTTTTAGGAAGGAACAGTGGTGAGCCGGCGACAGATTCATGGGCGACCGAGGCTCACTGATGCACATGGGAAGCGATCCAACAGATGAGCTCCTGTAGCTCAAATCGCTGAATAAGTTAATGCTGGTAATGCTCGACAGGTCAAAACTGTTCGGCAGCAAAAGGGGGACCAACATGATATTAGGCAGGTGGTCATAATGTTATGCCTGATATCGATGGTTATAACCTTATCCCTGTCAGTGTGCATTACAGCACAGTGAAACACAGTGAAATTCTAAAGCTGCTGAACATTTGGATTTAACAACTCTGTCGTCTATTTTCTTCAATTATTCAAGCATGGAAATAATCATAATTAGAAATATTGTTCATATGAGAATTTGAACTCTAATCAGCAGCCCAAAGCACCATTGCCATGTAGAAAATGAATTGTTGTTTTGTAATGCCCGGTAATGGATTTAATCAAAACCTACAGCACTGCAATGATTGCTTAAATCAATATAAATTTAAAATGATTAATTGAGTCAAGAGGTAGTAGACCGCTGGGCATCACCACCTCATGGGCCCTTGGTTTGATCCGAGTCTGTCACTGTAGAGCTTTCCTTGTTCACCATTCATCTGAAGAGAATTATTTTAGGTTCTCCTTTTATCTCTCTCTTTCCAATAACATGTCCTTGGTGAACTGGTTTTCCAAAATTGGCCATTAATGTTAGCATTGAGTCCTGTGAGAGACTGGTGTCCCCTCCAGGGGGAACTCAGTGAATGTTTTATAGTGACTGATACGTAGATTTAGTGTTGTATATTGATTATTTAAATCTCCATGAGCTTGGAGGTATTCATTAAACCTGCATGGATTGCAGACAGGTAACCAACCTCACAAGAACGGGACTGCATGTCCTGTTGCAAGTTGTTGCATCTGTGCACTTTTTTTTTTTCTCCTAGCCCTGGGTGTTGTTGAAAAGGTTTCCAATCATGGCAAATCCGATTCCGGTTACCAGAAGACGAACGCTAAAGAAAGGAATGAATCTCACATGTAGAGTGTTTGGTTGAACTCGGCTATGTCATTCATCTTTTTTGGATTCTTGATGACGCTTTCTTCTTCTTTTTTTTTTCTTTTTCTTTTGCCTGCAGATGAGAAATCTGACTGAGAGGATAAGTTGCTTTTATCGTATTCCTTCATATGCGCCCAGCAGTCGACAAGAGAGGAAACAAAGCATTAAGATGTTCCCAGATTCAATTTGAGTGAAACCAAATGCTCAGTGTAGACGACAGTTTTCTTTACCCCTCTTTGTTCCAGCAGGAAGGCACATGATGCTTTGCAGTTGTAATAGCCTATTTAGAGCACAATGTTAAATTTCCTCCCATTTTGAAATGAAACGTAACCTCGCATTGATCCAGCATCAGCACCGTTTTTATATACAGGGACGGTGGGGGAGGTGGAGGTGACTCACGGAAGATGCTTACAAAAACATCATTGAGCACACACTCTCTCTCTCACACACACACACACACACACACACACACACACACACACACACACACACACACACACACACACTTAACAGAATTACTGCACAGCCCTCTAGTGGAACGCCATTGGTACTGCCTGGTTCCAAACAAGCGTCATTTGGATGTTTAGAGTAGAGAAGAAATTTTGTATAATGAAGTCTGGGGCCCTTTCCAGCTTTTCAAATGCATTGTTTGAAACCAAGCCACACACATTAACTAATCACAACACAGCATCTAAATAATATCTAGTATTCTCTAGCTACAAACATGGAACCTTTTGAGACCCAATTCCAATCCATAAAGTGACTAGTGAAGGGCAAAGTAAGATTGGAGGATGAAAATTGATTTAATATTTAATACTTCTCTGGTATTTCTGCACATTAGTGATGCTCTGAGTTAAAATTACCGAGGTGAGGATGTTCGTGAATGCCAACACATGAAATCGGATTTGTGGTGTCATAATAATGGGGTGCCATTTTAGCAAATCCCACAACACTCCACACTGGAGACTTGGCTTAGTGTTCTTTCAGATTGCTCTATGGGCATGCATGCACTAGGTGAAAAGATGTGGGGAAATAAAGGGGAAAAAAGAAGTAACTCAACAGTGCCCCCTTCTGTCTGTTTCGGAAATTAATAAACATCAAAACGTTGCTTTCAGCCTGTTGGCTTTCAGATGTTTTTATCTTTTAAGATATTTTAGCAAATTGTTTCATATACAAAATATAATGATTCGCAGTGTTCTGTTTCACAGTATTTAGGAGCTCTAAACAAAGGAAAAAGCGCTGGATATTTCTTTAACTGCAATTTTAAAGCATGACCACTAGGTGACTATACTGACTCTACTTTGTTTCCTGGCTTGATTTAGAAAGACTAAGAACTCACTGCTCACAAGTTTATTCGAAATAGAAAATTAACAAAGGCAGTATTAAAGAACATATGATATGGCTGTATGATTTAACAAGAACCACGTGTTTAAAAACATCTAAATTAAAAACACAAATATAAATAAATAAATAAATAAATAAATAAATAAATAAATAAATAAATAAATAAATATGGGTTTTATTTCTTTAGAAATGGATCAGCTTGGACAGTCTGGTCGATCAAGGTTGCAGATTTAATTCAGGAAACTGTCAGAAGACAATAATTTGCATACTCTGATCAATAATTAATGAAATGAGAGTAAAGCAGGGTTTTTTATGACTCTATCTATCTATCTATCTATCTATCTATCTATCTATCTATCTATCTGTCTATCTGTCTGTCTGTCTGTCTGTCTGTCTGTCTGTCTGGAGGTTGAAAATCCAACACAATATCTGACTGATCTGCATCATTCAGTCCCAGGCTTATCAGTGCTAGTTTATATTATATGTAAATGTTTGTGTATTATCATTAATATTAGTAGTAGTATTATTATTATTAGTAGTAGTAGTAGTAGTAGTAGGAACAGTAGCAGCAGGAAGGTAGTACTAGTATTTAAAGTAACAGGAATTCATTCTGATGTAACCATCTTTCCTGAATTGTGAGAGGAAAATTCACGTGAATCTTAAACTGCAAATTTATTTTGTTTTGTTGTTTACAGAATGCAAAGTTTGCATTCATTGTAACTTTAATATTACTCCTTATTATAATCGAAATTTCACAAGATAGCAGCAAGAAGGGCTGCTAATAACCTCATAGAGATGAAAAGAATCTCGTTCTGGCTTGGCTCTATAAAGCCAATTTTATGAGGCAGATGTTTATTTTTTATGAATCCATATTATTTGTTTGGTTCAGTAGCATAGGTAATTAGTCATAACAACGGTGTTTATATTGTTGCCAGCAGGAATCATATAACTCTAATTCCAGCAGTTGGGAAAAGATATAAAATATAAATAAAACAGAATGCAATGATTTGCAAATTACATAAATCCATATTGAATTTACAGTAGAACATAGAAAACAATGTTTAAACTGGGGAAATTAATTATTCTAAGTAAAAAATAAAGAAATATTTTATGGAATGGCCACAACATTTCTTAAAAAAGTTGGGACAGGGCCATTTTTACCAATGTGTTGCATCTTCCTTTCTTTTAACAAAAGCCCATATACATTTGGGCAATGATTGTTGTTCCGTTTATGTCTCAAACCTTGATACAGGATTCTAGATGTTCAGCAGTCCAGGGTCTTCTTTGTATTTTTATATTTATTTATTTTTTTCATTTCATGATTTGCCAAATATTTTCAATTGGTCTGGTTTGGTATAGAAGCATTTGTTGCTCTAAAACATGTACATAATTTCAGCAGTGACTGTGCCTTTTCAGTTGTGAAAGCTGCCTATTTTATAGGCACTAATGTACCCCTATGCCATCAGAGATGCAGGCATTTGAACCGAGTGCTGATGGCAAGCTAGATGCTTCCCCTACTCTGTCGTCCAAGAGGATTTTTCAATTTGTCTGACCACAGAACAGTTTTCCACTTTGCATCAGTCTATTTAAAATGAGCTTCGGCCCAGAGAAGATCCATTTCTGGATCATGTTCACATATGGCTTCTTCTTTGCCTGATTAAGCTTTACCCTGCATTTTTGAATGACACAGTGAACTATGTTCACAGAAAGTGATTTCCAGAGGTGTTTCTGAGCCCATGCAGTGATTTTTATTACAAAATCATTCCTGCTTTTAATGCAGTGCCGCCTGAGGGCCTGAGGATTACTGGCATCCAATATTGATTTTTACCCTTGTTCCTTAGGCACAGAGATTTTTTTTTAATTCTATTAACGCTTTAATGATATTACATACTGTAGATGATGGGATTTTCAAAGTCATCGCAATGTTATGCTAAACATTTTTCTGAAATGATTTAACAATTTGTAGATGCATTTTTTTTTTTTTTGAGAATAATGAACCTCTGTCCATCTTTATTTCTGAGAGACTCTGCATCTATAGGATACTCTTTGTAGATCTGATCATATAGTCATATAGTTATGTAGTCATATAAGTTGCAAAATGTTCTTGCAGCTGTTTCTTTTTATTAACATAATCTTACTTAAAATTGTTTAAATTTTCAATTTTTGAAGGTTGTATATTACATGTATATAAATAAAATAAATAAGAATTTTTATACTGCTACTGTTGTCTTTAAATACCTATTGAACATAATAAAACAAATAAAAAACAAAAACAATGGTTCTTTTTATGAATAATTTACATATTGCCTGTCAGGTATAATCACAATGGCTATCATAAAGCTGTTTGTGATTAATGTTTCTCATTCCCTTTCTCTGTCCTGTCTTGTCCTATAACCGTGACCAATAAATCATTTCAAGGTACTGTAGGTGGTTGTGCACTCATTAACAAAAAAAATAATAAAAAAAAACACTGGACACTTAAATCTCAGCACAATTGGTGCTGGTCATTGTTTTTGTTTCACTGGAAAAAGTTTTTCAGTGCATTTTGACAGAGCCTAAATCCATGTGAAATTTGTTTTGCATTTATGTCTAAATTATGGTTGACTGATCAGACGAATTGCTTACATCCTGACATAATGCTGGAAAGAGTCCAAATTTATTAAAATAAAATATAAAATTGGATGAACACAAATATGCATCATATAAGCTTCACAGATAGCTGACATAAACCTTACTGGATATTTCAGTAAAACATTTATAAATAATGATTGACAAAACAGGCAATTGCATTGTATCACTGCTTGAGTAGTCGGTGATAAATAAAAAAGGCATGCAGATGAACACTCCAAAGACATTTTCTCAAGCTCAATAATTCATGAGAAGTATGTAAGATCAGATGCTGATGCTATGTTGTAAGAAAAAGCCTGTGTTGTTCCTGAAATATTAATGGCTGAGTTTGGCAAGAATAACATATGCAACGAGGCAACAAGATTATGTACATAGTCCAACACAGTTAAAGTATTAAAGATCTTAATCTTTTTTAATTATATACCTTTTGAATTTTATTAATAATATTTTATTTACTTAGAAAATAGACACATTTTTAGTTATTCTTTGATTATTCAAAATAATATCATTAACAAGTGAACTGTGATATAAGAGAAATAAAACACATTAAGATGTGCTGTTATGATAAAATAATCAATCGTGTGGTTCTGTGATGCAGCCTGATGAGAGTTATTGTACACACCAATAATGTTGATTAATAGTTTTTTATAATAAAACATCTCACTGTGATTTGCCAATGATTATAAGTGAATTGTTGCAAAATATCTATCAAACAAGTGCATTCCTGTTACTGCATTTTTCACTCACCAGCCTCTTTTTTTCCTGTGAAGGGTAAAAATGCTGATTGTCATGTTACAGATAAAGAGAAAACCCTCTGCCCTGATAATATGCCTGCAATAGAAGACATACAGCTTTACTGTTACAAAGAACTGAAACTGAAGGCTGAAAATAAGTGAATAATAAATAAATAAATATATATACTTATCCTTATGAAAATCAACTGTTGCACTTTTTCTTTTTAACATCTGCTCATGTAGAGAACCTGCCATACAAAAAGTTTTTAATAAATAAACAATAATATGTTAGATTTAAGAATGATTTGCTTTGAAGAAGGAACCAGAAGGATCAAGGCCAGCTGTTTTCCAACTACCATCTCCTTCCTGGACTCTACACTTCACCACTAGGACACTGATGTCTCACTATGCTTTACTGATTTTACTGTCAATAATCATCTTGCATTCTGAATCATTTACATATAATTACTATTTACTATTATAATTACTATTACTATAACTGTATATAACTGTATAGTCACAGCACATCTTTTATTATCCTCTATCTATATACTATCTGTATATTCACTGTGTATAACTTTATTACAGTCGTAAATATAATCTAATATTATATATCCTATATTTCTCATATTTTCCTATATATCACACCTTGCTAAATTTATTTTTACACACAATATATATATATATATATATATATATATATATATATATATATATATATAGAGAGAGAGAGAGAGAGAGAGAGAGAGAGAGAGAGAGAGAGAGAGAGAGAGAGAGAGAGAGAGTGAGTCTGCCAAAAGCCTTTTTAGTTTTATATATTTTTATATAATGCTTATATATCAACTCTTTAACTCAAGCTTTGTCATCCTTGAGTTTAGATAAATATATATATATATATATATATATATATAGTAATCCCCACTTTACTGCTGTTCGAATCTCCCTCAGTTTATCGCGGAATTGTATTTGCCATATAACTAATTTGTTTTACTGATTTTCCCGGTCTCTTGAGGATAGCATGCTAGACCAAAAAATTGAATTGTTTTTATAGAGTTTTATGTGGAAATAATGAAATTCATCAATAAAACAATAATTATTAATTATAAAATGAAGACGTCCGTTTATCGCGGTTTTTAGTCTATCGCAGGTGGTTTTGGAACATAACCACCGCGATAAATGTGGGATTACTGTATATATATATACCATAGACATTTATACAATAGACATGAAACTTGGATATATTTTAGAATCGTTAATGTGCCACTTGTATAGCAGTACAGATCTACTGTCCTCTGAAAATAACTGAACATACAGCCATTACAGTCAAAATAGCTAAAAACAAAACAAAAGTAAGTACACCCTAAGTGATAACAGCTGTATGTCATGTAACTTTGCAAAGCCACGTGTCCTATTCATCGTGTTCATGTTTTTGTTGGCTTGACAGGACCATAAAAATGTGTGTATCTTGTATTAGCAGTTACAATTTGGTGCTTTGAGTACAATTTTTCATACTGACCTCTGGATGTTCAACATGGCACCTCATGGTAAAGACTCTCTGAGGATTTGGGAGGAATTGTTGCTCTCCACAAAGATGGCCGAGGCTATGAGAAGATCAGTAACACCCTGAAACTGATCTACAGTGCAGTGGCCAGGGTCATTCAGAGGTTTTCCAATACGAGTTCCACTCAGAACAGGCCTTGCAAAGGTCGATCAAAGAAGTTGGGTCCTTGTGCTGTGTATCAGGGTCAGAAGCTGCTTAAAAAAACAGACGCATGAGTGCTGGCAGCATTGCTTTAGAGGTTGCAGAAGTGGAAGGTCCTTAGACCATACGCAACACACTGCAATAAGTCGGAATGTATGGTCATTGTCCCAGAAGAAAGCCTCTTCTGAAGCTAGCTCAAAAGTAAACCCAAAAAACAGTTTGTTGAAGACAACCTGTCCAAGGATGAATTAGGCATGAATTAGTGGAACCACGTCTTGTGGTCTGATGAGACTAAGAAAAAGGTGGTGTCCACTAGTGTGGCGACAACCTGGTGAGGAGTACCAAGAAAATTGTGTCTTGCCTACAATCAAGCATGGTGGTGGTAGCATCATGGTCTGGGGCTGCATTAGTGCTGCTGGTACTGGGTAGCTGCAATGCATTGAAGGAAACATGGATTCCAACATGCACTGTGACATTCTGATGCAGGACATGATGCCCTCCCTTCAGAAACTGGGCCAAATGGCAGTTTTCCAACATAATAACAACCCAAACACACCGCCAAGATGACAACTGCTTTACTGAAGGTGATGGAGTGGCCAAGTATGTCTCCAGACCTGAACACTATTGAGCACCTTTGGGGCATTCATAAGCAGAAGATGGAGAAATGACATGTGTCTAACATCCAGCAGCTAGGTGATGTCATTATAGATGAATTGAAAGAGGATCTCAGCAACAAGCTGTGCAGCTATGGAAAATTCCATATACAGGAGGATTTAAGCAGTGCATGCAAGATAACAGTGGTGCTCACACAAAATATTAACACTTTGGACACAGTTTTGACACGTTCAATTAGGGTGCCACTCACATTTGTTGCGAGTTATTTTTAGAGGACAGTAAATATGTACTATATTGTACAAGTTGAACTTTGACTAAAAGGTCTATAAGACTATAAGGTTGTACTTACGTTTTGTTATATATATATATATATATATATATATATATATATATATATATATATATATATATATATATATATGCTAAGATGACTTGTGCAGCGCGGAAATCACGGCATCCTTTCCCGACCATGGCGTTCACGTTGCGGCGTGGGCGGAGTCAAAGCGCGGCATCTGGTTGGCTGCTGTCCATGGTACCCAGTGAACGTGAGCAGATGGGGAGAAAGCGGCAACACGAGCGTCTTCATCACAGCGCTGCACCGTGTTCACTTCCGTGTGGGAACCTACGGCTAAAAGCATGAGCATGGGGAGCACGGCGCGTGGTTCACAGCATGCTCAGTGATGAGAGCATGATCCACAGGCAGGTTTTATTCTCTCAGGTAAGTCGCCCACCAGCATTTATTTTTAAATCACTCCGTGGCACCGTGAAATATCAGCAAATGCAAGGCTTTCCCTATACCGCCAGGTCCTTATACATGTGAGAAACCACAGGCTGGATAGCCAAAGGGCTCATAACCTGATTATTCTTAAGATATTATAGGCTATTAGCTACTGCATAAAACACCTGAGCCAGGTAACAAGGAAGCCAGGTAAAGTTTGATTAAACTGGGATTGAATATTTTGTAATTTTTATTATTTTATGAAGGATTATTGCAATACAATGTGTGCTGTTACAGGAAAATAAACATTAGTTGGTGTGGTGTAGCTAAAGTTATTGTTTTTATTATGATTTCAACATATGTCCTAGTTATTCCTTTTTTAACTCATGTAATATTACGTCCATTTGGCAAAGATGAAATTATTTTTATTATTTTCTATTACAATGTGGTCATCTATTTACAATAGTTACATAAAAAAAAACATTCCTTGCTTATTTTATAACAGCTATACACATTCACTGTCACCAGCCTGTCTTTTGTTCTCTATTGTAGTATAATAAGAGGATAAAATGAGACAAATCACAAATTTATCGCTTTTGAAAACTATTCTGTGTCAGAAAACTCACTAGCTGGGTGTGAAAGTGCTGATACTGGAGATATGTACATGTATAGTATATAAGCGGCTTACTGAGACAGAAACATGTGTTAAATGTGTTCTTTTAGATTTAGATTGCATGAAGCATCTGGTATAGAAATCCAAATGAACGAGCCATTACTGTAGAAACATTTAATACATCTCTCTCATTTTCAGCTGGCACAACTGTCAGACCTGCAGTTTTAGAAAATTATACACAAATTAGTTTTGTTTACTAACTTCACTGGTGCAGTGATGCTACAAGAGTGTTTATATTTATTATAACACACAAGGGGATTTCATTGTGTCTGTATTTGCTGTATAAAATTCCACTTCCTAGTTTGAAACAGCTACAACAATGGTGTCAGTGTCATCATCCGCAGACATGGCAAACAAAATTTTTCAGGAGTATAATGTTTGGCTTAAAATATGAGAGCTCTTCAGATAAAGATGAAAAAGAACACCAGAAAGAAATTTCACCCTTTGGGAGAAAATCGATATAAGCCAGATAGACAACATACTATAAAGTCTGAGTATGGCTAATTTGGAATCTGTTTGCTTTTGCAGAGCATGTCAAAGCATGTAGCTCTACTATGTCTAAAATGTAACAAAAAAATGTTTTGCTTTTAGAACTGTTGCAAAAAAGCAGGATGTCAAATGTTATATTGCTTGATGCCTTTTGACCAATTAAAATCTTTCGTCAGAACTGTGATATAATTCATTTTATTCACAAAAAACTGCTACATTTTGTCTTCCCATAGATTTTATATACATTTTTGTTGCATTGTCAATTAATTGGACTTGTTATATTGTCTCAGAATACACATAATATACAGAATTTTTAATATTAGCCAAGCTGTAGCTTGTACTATACACCAAACAGGCATAACATTATGACATTAGGACAGGTGAGTGAATAACACTGATTGTTTCTTAATCATGGTACCTGTTGATGGGTGGAATATATTAGGCAGCAAGTGAACATTTTGTCCTTAAACTTGATTTGTTAGAAGCAGAAAAAAATGGTCAAGCGTAAGGATTTAAGCGAGTTTGACAAGGGCCTAATTGTGATGTCTAGACAACTGGGTCAGAGTATCTCCAAAACGGCAGCTTTTGTAGGATGTTCCTGGTCTGCAGTGGTCAGTATATATCAAAAGTGATCCAAGAAAGGAACAGTGGTGAACTGGCGATAGGGTCATGAGCGGCCGAGGCTCATGGATGCACGTGGGGAGCGAAGACTGACCCGTGTGGTCTGATCCAACAGATGAGTGACTGTAGCTAAATTTGCTGAAGAAGTTTATTGCTGTTCATTATCGAGGAGTCAGAACTGTATTACCAGCAAAAGGAGGTCCAACACAATATAAGCATTACTTAAAGAGCAGAGATTATTATAACACAAAAGTGGGATAAAATATGAAACTGGATGTTCAACAAGCGCATATGGGTGTGATGATCAAGTGAGAAGAACCTGTGGCCATAAAGTGCATCTCTCTGATGTCATGCAGACCTTCCAGTGTCAACATTTTCTACTAGATCATGTGTCACTCATCGCTATGTTGTGGTAAATAAGGTGAACATTTGCTTTTGTAGGTATTAGTTTTGGTTTAGATCTCAGCTTCACAGTGTTAAGGAAAAGCACCAGGTTTATTTTACAATTGGGTGACTTTCCAGCCCTTCCAGATTCCCTTCTCAAGCTAAATAACAAACCAGTTTAAAAAAAAGCATTGACGCATTGTTCTGTACTGTAAGTTATAGAACCTGTGTTGAAATGTTATTAAATTTTACACAAAGTTTAAGAGGAAGTTAATAGTTAATCTTAAACCATTTGATGACTGGGACTGGTTATTTAGAAAAAAACACTGATTCTCAAATTTTTAAACCATTCTTAAAAATGTATTACCAGGTCTTAGCATAAGGTTAATATACATAGACTATATATTTATTATACACTGTACAGTCATTTGCAATATTCTTGGAACCCTTGATGTTAATAACCAAAAGACTATACAAAAAAACATACTTTGTGATGTGAGCCTTTACATATGTAGAATGTTTTAAGCACTGTATACTTCTTCTAAACTCTTTTTTAATTTTATTTTTTTAATGGTTACCCCTCTGTGTAATAGTTACATAACCCTAACACAATAGCTTCACAGTAATAAGGGAAGCCTAAGAGAGAACAGAAAATAACAGCACTCAGGCTCTTCCGGTCATGGCAATTAAGGCATTAGAGACTTGTACAGGGATCTTGGGCCAGTCTTTCATGCATTTCAAGATCATCTATTCTGAGCACTGTGCATTGTGAAGCCCTGTCAGAATCCAGACCACAGGTAGAACGTCAGTAGAATTTACACTTAAAAAAACAATGTTTTTGTGTTTTCTTTGGCTATTTCTGTGTTGACAAGAGTTATATTTAAGAAAACTACCTTGCTCAAAGCTTCCTTCAGGGATACAAGAATATTCATAAGAGATTCTAAACAACTCAAAAGCAAGAAAGTTGCCTAGCATTTCCAGAGACTGATGTTTATTTTACAAAGCTGCTTCAAGCATTATGGAAGTTAATGTAAATATTTTTTTTTTTGCCACATAAAGTTATTTAAAGAAGGAAATGCGTATAGGATTGATTTGGGAAAAAAGCTATTTGTCATTATGTGCAATGTTTATTTTTCAATTTTGCCATTGAATATATGTAGTTTATAATGAACATGGCATCTAAATGCTTTATTGCTTGATTGTATTGAATTGAACTTGTTCAATTTTAGTGTTTTTACTTGGTCAGTGTTTTTTAAAGCCCCAGATTGATGATGTGGTGAATTTCGGTATATGACAGATACATTTTCTGGGTTATACAGTAGACAGTATCTACAGTAAAGATGCTGTATTTAGTAGGACTACTGCTGCCTGGAAGGATGGAGGGAAAGGACAGAATTAAGCAATGAGGCTACTTTTATATGATCCCAAGCTGTGGACGCATAACATACAACAAGCATAAGTAAGCAGCTTTTCAACGCAGCTTAAAATATATAAAATACAGTTTACTTTAGCTTTTCTCTGGAATAATATTTTAAATTCTTGTGTGTAGGTATTTATTTAAATTCAGTTACATTTTTTAGAAAAATATTTTAACAATGGACACTGTCTTAAAACAGCTCTCTTTAAATCATACATTTAAAAATTAGCCCCTAAGTTTAAGCTTTGTAAGCAAGCCATTGGCTACATTGATAAATAATAAAAACTCCCTGGGAAACCTTTAGAGGAACCAGACTCAAAAGGGAACCCAACCTATTCTGGGTGACACCGAATGTCTAGTCATAATTCCATCATTGTTGAGGTTGTCAATTGCTCATTGATAGAGACATGAGTGTAATATTTTTCAATTGTCGCTCCAAGCCATTGTAGCTAACTGTTACTAATAATTAAAGTCCAAATCCATCCTTATGGTTCTTAAGTTTAATCTTCTGCAGTAACCGCAAGTATAGTGTTTGCCTGATCGACAGTTGTTTAAGTGCCTCATTTTACAATGATAATGATAATAATAATTTTACTGTAATAGTTGTTGTGTAAGGCAATAGAATAGTTTTACTGCAAAAAACAAAAGTCTAGAAAACCATTCAGAGACAGACAACAAGCAGTCTAAAAGCAATATTGCACACCTTTTTTCCCTTTCATATTTTCCCTCCTAACCCAGGAAAATGTGCTGGAAAGGACACTTCAACTTTATTGCACACTTATTGTGTGCAATAAACATAATTTATCTTTTGGAAAGCTCCATACAGAGATACAGGAAGTGTGTGGCAGAGGTACTGGCTGATAACCTTATAAGAACCCATCTTTCTGAGAAGATTTGACCTATATATGTAACAGTGCAACCCAGACACACTCGAACACAAACACTGTGATGCTTCAGTACACTCCCTTCCTGTGAAATTGTAATGTAATGTTCTGGGGGTTGCATCATTTCTCCAAGTGAATGTTTTGATTCAACCAGAACTGCTTTGTTGCCTCACTTATGTACTTATGTACTGTAAAAGCAAAATGCAATTTATTAGGGAAGAAGAAGTAGGAACAAGCTTAAAGTATATGAACATTCATGATGTTTTATTTATAAACATTAGATGGCAAGGATGTGAGGTCTGAGGAGCTATTAGTGTGCATGCTGAAAGGATATGTACGCAATAAAGTATTGTTTTTCAACAGGGAGTGTCTGTAAGCCAGTGTCAGCTTTCTTCTTACTCAATTTTACTTTAAGGCTCAAAAAAGTTTTAAAGGCACTTGTGAAAAATCTGAAATATGAATGCATTAAAAAATATAAGTTACTAGTATATTTTTATCAGTTAACAAAATGGAAAGTAAATGAACAGAAGAGAAATCCAAATCAAATCAATATTTGATGTGGGCACCCTTTGCCTGGAAATTTCTAGCATTCTTTTTTAGGTAAACTCGTACTTCTAGGTACAGTTTTTGAAGGAACCCAGCAGGTAGGTTGTTCCAAACATTTTGGAGAACTGCCCCTTCATATAAAGTCAGAGTGATGTGTGTAACCCATGTGCCGTCAAGCATTTTGACCAATGACATGAAGTTACAATTGTGGCATCAGCTGTCATAATATTGTAATCTGACAGGATGACAACAAACATTATAACAACTTTTATGATGAATGACATCATGTTAACATTATGTAGAGAACTATGTTAATTCTGTCATGGCATCCTTGTCTTGTTATGACTGTTATGACACAGGGTTATGGTTAGGGTTTCAAGTAAAGCAAAAACATGCATTGGGATATCTTTAGAATTCCAAGCTGCTGTATCCTTTTCTTATCATTTTCTTTGTATAATCATCACAAAATATCTCATGCAACAAAAATAAATAAATAAAATCCTTATATCTATCCTTTTGATGAGCCTGTCGAAGTTTATTTATATCATATTTTAAACTAATCTACTTATCAAAAAGCAGCTTTACATAAATCCAGATAAAGATCTTGAAATCTAATAAGCAAGCCAGATGTGACCAAGTTCCTTTAAATGATTACACTAAGGAAGATGCCTTGAAAAAAATCTTGACAAAGAAACTCATCTTTTTCTGGGTGACATAGTAGTGGCATTTTGTGGCTGTACCCAACGGTAAACTCTTAAATCCAATCAGAAATAGCAAAACTGCTCTAAATATTAAGAAGGAAAGATGCTTTATACTTGTCACATGTACATTACGGCAAAGTGAATCTTTTTCTTTCTATATTCCAGCGATGTTAGGATGCTGGGGTCTGAGTACAGGGTCAGCCATATTACAGCACCCCTGGAGCACAGTGGGTTATGGTCCTTGCTCAAGGCCCCAAAGAATGGTAGCTTGGTGATACTGTGGCTTAAACCCCCCACCTTTCCAGTCAGTAACCCAGAGCCTTGACTACTACTCTACTCTCCCAGTTTGCTCATTATGTTTTAGCACATTCTCAAGTGGAGGGATCAAAAGTGTTGTGCTATATAGCGGAGAGGATGATTGTTTTTCTTACAGAACTGTGACTATTTCTGTTAGTTACACTCCCTATGCATTTTTAAAGAATGAGTGATGTGCTGTTATGCTGTACATGAGCAACAACAGTAAACTGTACTTTGTATATTACATATATACACAGTAAGGGAGGAAGAACATTACTTTTTTTGATAATAAATGTAATGATCAGCCAATGTAACATTTATTATGATTGACATTTACATTTGCGCCATTTAGCAGACGCCCTTATCCAGAGCGCAAAGTGCTTTGAGTCTCTAGTAATGAATAAATCTACACTAATATGCCAGATTACAAACTTAAAATAAATATAACTCTTGAATTCTGCAAACTTGGAAAGTGCTAATTTAAGTGTTTCAGGAAAAGGTAGGTCTTCAGGCGTCGCTTGAAGATAGTCAGGGACTCTGCTGTACGTACATCTAGGGAAAGTTCAATCCACCACCTCGGTGCCAGAACAAAGAAGAGCCTTGAAGTATACTTACCATTCATTTTGAGAGAAGGTGGTACCAATCGAGCAGTGCTGGAGGATCTCAGACAGCGTGGTGCAGTGCGAGATGTGATGAGGTCACTGAGGTAAGATGGTGCTAGTTCATTTTTGGCCTTGTAGGCAAGCATCAGTGTTTTGAATCTGATACGTGCAGCTACTGGAAGCCAGTGAAGGGAGCGCAGCAGTGGGGTGGTGTGGGAGATCTTTGGCTGATTGAACACAAGCCGTGCAGCTGCGTTTTGGATCATTTGCAGTGGACGAATAGCGTTCAGGGGAAGACCTGCAAGCAGAAAGTTGTAGTAGTCGAGTTTTGAAATGACAAGAGACTGAACAAGCATCTGGGCAGCCTGTGTGGACAGAAATGGTCGAATTCTCCGGATGTTGTAGAGAAGAAATCGACAGGATCGAGCCACTTTAGCGACATGTGGGAAGAAGGACAGTTCATTGTCCGTAGTTACCCCAAGGATACAAGCAGTGGCTAAAGGGTAGAGCAGAGAGTCATGATGTGTTATTTGGAGTTCTTGACCTGGAGATGAATCACCTGGGATGACCAGCAGTTCTGTTTTGCTGATTTATTATTGATTATCATGATTCACACACACATACACACAGACCTCTAATCTCAACTCCACTGAACGCCTTCGGTATTTATTGGAAAACTGACTGTACCCCAGGATTACTCACCCCACATCATTAGCTGACTTTACTAACATCCTTATAAATGAATAGGCACAAACCTCTATAACCACACTTCAATGTCTGGCCATAAGTGCTCTTTATAAAAGAATTACAGTAGAAAGCCACACCTCTGATGTGCAAACAGGGTTTTGTGTCTCAACAATGTATTAACCTTATAACTAGGGTGCAGAAAAATGCCAGCAGGTGCTCTAGACCAGGGGTGTGAAACTCAGGCACGCGGGCCAAATCTGGCCAATAGTGTAATTATATTTGGTCGCGAGATCATATCAAATGTGTATTAGAGCTGACCCGCCAATGTATAACGCATACACCGCTAATACTACAAATCCCAGAATGCATACTCATCGCCGAGTTTACCCGGCGATTTGCCAACTTTAAAGCCCAGAAATGCAGATTTTAACTGCTCAGTAATCCGTTTGTTGTTTGACGTGGAAAGTTTACCAACTAACCTCCAAATGGAGCTGATTGAACTCCAGTGTAGTGACACGCTCAAGTCAAAGTACGTCTCTGTGTGTGCTGCACAGTTTCCATGTTTCCTCTCCGACACACTGCCCAACTCTGTGCCCAAGCTGCTCAAATGCTCTCTATATTCACCAGCACATATCTATGTGAGCAACTGTTCTCTTTGATGAAGATGAACAAAACACCACTCAGGAGTCTCACTGATGAACATCTTCACTCAATCCTGAGGATTTCCTCAGCTCAGAGCCTAACCCCAGACATTGATGCACTTGCACTTGCACTTTCAATAAATATTGAGTTTGGCCTGCCACTTTGTACCAGTTTTTAATTTTGGCTTACTGTGAATTTGAGTTTGACACCCCTGCTCTAGACAAATGAGTCAACATTTTAAATATTTTAGTGTAGCAGGAGACACATTGTTTGCAGAAGGGCTGGAGAGTGGCACAATAATGGGCATCTTGAGGCAACACTGATGCATGGTGGATGTTTCCTGCAAGTTTGAAGCTGCATTTCCACATATTAACTGTATCCTCAATGCTGGGAAATACAGGCACATACTTTATCATGCAATACCATGTGAGAGGCATCTGATTGGCCCCAAATTTATTTTTATTATGACCCAAAATATATATGTGTCTATGTATATGTCTTTAAGAACTATCTACAGTATAGAGAAGAACAAGGAAGTGATGGTTTGGGCCCCACAGAGCCCAACATCATCGAGTCTGTCCATGATTACATAAGAGGCAGAGGGATCTGAGGCAGCCTACTTCAATAGAAGATATGTGGTTAGTTCTTTCATGATATATGTCCGTATAGAAGGGGGTCCTCACAATATTTGTCATCACATATGTTGAGATTAGCACAAGTAATATATGTAAGTAGGAGTATGAAAATTCAAAATGTGCAATTCTAACAATGTTCATATAAATTCAAATACAAAAAAAAATAGTTATCTGGCATTTAATGAGGAAAAGCCATTATCTTCAGATAGGGAAAACTGGGAAGGGCCAAAACCAGGAAACATGAAACCAGGGGGCACCTACAGAATTGTCTAAGTCAGATAACGTCTAAAGAGGAAAAACGGTTTCCCCTCTTTTCAATGCTAGTATACATGTATATAATTGAGAAATAAAACCAGTGACAAGCACATGGGGAAAAAAGAGCATATGGCTTTCATTGCTACAAGAACTGAGACAGGAACGGGGAATACGAGAGATAAACATGACTAAAATTTGAAAGAGGGGAAACCTTTTTTCCTTTTTAGACCTTATCTGACTTAGACAATTCTGTAGATGCCATCTCATTTATACTCTGTCCTGAGCACAGAGGGGCTTTGCATATGTTTTGGAAAAGCTTTCGTCACAAGTGTTCCGAGTACATTTAGAAAAATAGAAGCATAAACTGTAATGCTGTTAAATGCTATAGCTATAATGCTATATCTTTAATGACAGTTATAGTTCGAGGAATATGATCTCTATTTTTTTGCAGACATATCATATTATGATCACTCATCTACTAGAAAAGGTTCAGTTCAAGTGTTGTTTGTTTCTTCTTCTTCTTCTTCCTGGTGACATTTATTGCTAAAGTCAAACATAAAAAAAAAAAATAAAAAAAAACACATTTAGAACCTTATCAGTTTTTGCTCTTTGAAAATTCTTTTATTTCTAAACTGTTTCCTAGTCAGCAAAACTTCTATGCAGAAACTATTTAAGAAGCAAAAAACTTTCATGTACCATGGTCTTTTTTTTAAATAATAGCATTTTCTCTATTTTTTGTTTGAATCGGTTATGCATAAATGAACAGAAGCTCTACCCTCTAAACAAAGACATCTTCCTCAAATGAGGCGTACAAACAGGACTATTTACCCCGAGACGATAAGATTCACAAACCATTAAAAGTCTACAGCATCGTATACAATCTAATGAGCATTTACCTTCCAATTAAGACCTGCTAGAGATTTTTGCAAGAAATCCCTTTCATGCAGGAAGCAAAGAAAAGAACAGAGCAAGCACTTGGGAAGAAAGAGGCAGCAGATTAAGGTTACTGGAGAATCCACAGCACAGAGTGGTGCTAATTATCCATTAGACGTGATGTGCTCTTGTGAATACAAAGCCTTAAAATACCCTGAACCTTCGATGTGATTCATTATTGTAACAGGAGACATTGAATAATCAGTGAAGTGATAATTATGGCAAAGCAGACACATTAAACGGGTTTTCCTTTCCCTCAGAGATTGCTTGCTGAGAAGTCTCAATAATCCAGAGGGAGCAGGAATATGGCTGCTTGTCTTCTTCGGCTAATGATGTCCTCGGTGCCTCGTGCCAGGATTTCCAGAATAAGGATTTCCAATGGGGATGATGGAATAGATGTGACTGCACATTCCTTTCATGTGTAGTGTAATTAAGATGATGGCAAGGTGGTTCATCTCTCCTTATGTTTACCCCAGAACTATATCTGTGTGCAAGAGCAAGTCTGTATGTTTGTGTGTAGGTGGTAAGAGAATATTGAGAATATTGAGAATATTGAGATTCCTGAAGGCAGTCAGCATCATTGCACTCAAAGTGTTAGTAGGTTAGAAAGCATCCATCCATCCCCAAGTGTGACACACTGATGCATGGAGCGTCGTCTCACTGCTGATGGAATTTCAGCTGTTATGGCACTGGCACTATTTTTACAATATGCTTCGTGCACGTTTATCCCCACAGAGAAACACTACATACTGTAGGTCACTTTATAATGTCATTTTGCTCGCCTGCAATTTGTGAAACTGCATTGAGGAATGAAAAACAAAGACAACAGGGAAAAGGGTGTAATGTGCTGCGTTCGAGGAATGTTAGATTTGTGTAATACAAAGCACACTCTAAAAGCCCCAAAGGCTTGTTATTTATAGTAAATGAGTTTGTTATTGCTTTATACAGATTAAGGAAGCTTGTTCTTGGTCTGTTGAACATGAGGTTTCTGTCATGTTTCGTGTGCATTTTTAAACGGCATTCATATTCATATTTTAATGGGCATTCATATTATTTGAATAGACTATATGGTTGCTGTACTGGATATAGAGTGGGTCTTGCACAACGGGTGAAATTTTGACACTTTCTACGGTAGACATTTCTGAAAGTTACACACTATACTGAAAAAAAGCAGAAAGTTTCTACTTTTTTCATGTATCTCTGCCACAAGTGAAGTTTTTAAAAAAAAATTCAAAAGGACATATTACAATTGAAATGAGAATCTCAGTCACTTTGACATCTTGTATCGGATTGCAGAATACTCTCATTTGGTTTTGCCATGCCTGTAAATGTATTGTTAATTACACTAAATTGGATTATTTGGTTTGATAATAATTGTAGTAAAAACCTAAGCAGATTATTAATTGATATCACACATTCTTACAGAGCTCTAAATAATTATAGAACAAAATAGCTGTTTTTTCCCATTCATCCAGATCATACAAAATCTAGCATCCTGAAGCATTCTTAACACAGTCTATAAGGCTTAATATATAAAAACATATAGAATGCTTAGCATCCAAACCACTGCTAGATAAAATAACGATACAACAATTAATTATACAGCAGATTAAAAAAGAACAACAGGCTTACATTAAGTATCACTTCTGAAACGACTATCAATAAAAACAGACCCAAGTCTCTTTCAAAGCTCTGCTGGATGGATTCACAGGTAAAGAAACTGACATCAAATTAGATCTCGGCGATGTCCGAGAAAAAGTGCACTGTTATCTGATGAAAGGGTTCTCCTACACTCGACCAGTCTCACTACATTATTTAATGAAAAAAGTGGAAGATGAGATGTGATATTCCTGTAATTGAGCCGTTACAGTAAAATAATGATGATGGTTTGATGTAAAAATTCAATATGGCAGTTCTCGTCCACTGTTTAAAGCTCATCAATGCTGACTTTCAATTATTGTCATATTCTGACCAATGATTTGTTAATAGGACTATTGATATTTTGCCTTCCTTGGCTTTTTATTCCATAATGCTGCCATTGCCCAGGAGTGTACATTACTTGATTCTTTTATTTATTTATTTTACTTATACATAGTGGTTACAGCAGATGTGTGATTTCCTCACACAGTGAATGAAATGCTTTAATCAAATTGTTGTATGTTGTAGCAAAATGGTCATAAATCGAATCAGTTTCTTTTCAAGAGATAAAGAAATAAACAAACATGTACGTAGTGTATTATCATTTACATTTAGAGAGAAAAAGAAAAGAAAAAATAGCCTATTTTATGAAATTTTATATTTTTATACTTTTAAAAAGAAATATTACAGAAATAAATCATGCCATAATTCAGTTGGCTTAGTGTTTTTGAACTATTTATAAATAATAAAATACTTATTAAATGTACCTTCTTCTTCTTCTTCTTCTTCTTCTTCTTCTTCGGCTTCTCCCATTAGGGGTCGCCACAGCGGATCATCCGTCCACATACCCCCCCGTCCTCTACATCTGCCTATTTCGAACCAACTATCTGCATGTCTTCCCTCACCACATTCATAAACCTCCTCCTTGGCCTTCCTCTTTTCTCCTACTGATATACCCCATGTCCAAACCATCTCAATCTCACCTCCCTCACCTTGTCTCCAAGACGTCCCACATGCGCTGTCCGTCTAATAAACTCGTTTCTAATCCTGTTCATCCTTGTCACTCCCAGCTTATCTTCAACTTATAAAATGTATACATATTATTTATTATTTAAAAATAGTTCTCTCTACATGTCCATGATAATATATGCATTTTATTAAAGCACTACAATGTTTGGTTATTTCTTTAATTAAATTCAATGAATTTTTATTTGTATAGCGCTTTTAACAATAAATATTGTTTAAAATCAACTTTACACTGATGATGTGGTAAAAAGTATTTTTTATAAGTATAAGTTTGTCCCTGATGTGCAAGCCGATGGCGACTGTGGCAAGGAAAACCTCCCCAAAATGGCATCAGGAAGAAGCCTTGAGGGAACCCATCTTCATCTGGGTGGCACCGAATGTCCATTTATTACAGATAAACAATGTTGAGGTGTGCAGTGATGATGATCAGTGTGGGAGAGCTGATGGTGGTCGGGGAAAGGAACACTACTTAGGACAGGATCGGGTTTAATGCTTTTATTTCTTTATTTTAGTGCTCAGTGCTGAAGTTATAAGGCACACACACACCATCCGCATGCGTGCTCCTGCTCCTCTTTTATGCTCCCCCCTGATCACTGCAAGAGAGAGAACATTAATTAGTAAGAATTCCCCTCAGGTGTGTCATTCCCACACTTCCCTGCTCCCGGCCTCGCCCTCCATTCACAAACCGGCGTTCAGCCACGCCCCCACTTCCACATCATGAAGGCATCAAAGAAAACCAAGCACACTTTTCAGCCGTGTGCTTCTCCCTGCCCCCGTTTTATTACAGGAAGGTATACACACAGCCTGTGTGTGGATTGTTTGGGAGCAGCCTATGAGGCTGCTCAGCTCCCGGCAGGCTCTTTTTGAGGAGGGCACCCCTACATCTCGTGGTTCGCTCATGGATATCGCAGAAGGTTCGGAGACGGGCTTCCCCCTTTCTCCTTCCTCCTCTGCTTGGTCCAGGTCTCATTCGGCTTTGGAGGCACGTTAACTGCCTGGTTGGTTCAGTCCTGGAATTCCTTCAGGAGCAGTTCGGCAAAGGGTTGGCTCCAATTTCGGCGTTACATGACCCCCTCTGCCAATCACTGGGTGCAACCTGGAGTGCCTTTGTGGGACTTGGTCGTTGTGTTGGAGGCTTTGTCCGAGCCCCCCTTTGAGCCCTTGGCCAAGGCATCTTGGAGGGTACTTACAGTTAAGATGTTAAGTGTTCCTCCTGGCCATTTCCTCTCTTAAGAAAGTAGGGCTCTCAGGCCCTCTCTGTGCCCCTCTCTTTTCTGGAGTTCAATCTCCCATACCATAGAACAGGTTGCATCAATAAGGTGAACCCTGGTGAACACTTTTGGGATGAATTGGAACAATGACACCAATGGCACCCCAGGCCTCCTCACCTCACCTACATCACCTTAACATTACCTAAATATACTTACACCATTGTAGCTGAATGAGCACAAATCTTTACAAGCACATTCTAAATCTAGTAACATCGTTCCAGAAAAGTGAAGAGTATTATAACAACACATGGGGATCAAATGTGGAAAAGGATATTGAGGAAGCACATGCCAAACTTATGGCATAGTGTATTATCGCAGCTGTCTAATTTTCCTTCGCAGACTAATGTTTGCGTACGTTTTTCTCTCTTATTAGTTTTGAAATGTTTTTGTTTTTTTTATTGAAGCATGTAAAAGCAAGGCCTTTGATTTTGGATGCATTAAGAACTGACTGAGGGGGTTAGTATGATTGCACATTATGTGTTTCATAAGCATTCGTTTGTTAGTTTGAAGCAGTGGATCAGAATAATGTATTAACCTACATAAATAAATAATCCACCCATCAGGATTAAGCACAAGGCACTAAAATTCACTACAAATGTTTTTTTTTCTGTGACAAAAGAAAGGAATTGGGATAGATATTATAATAATTATGGGATTTATTATACTATTTACCCATAGATAAATGATCTACAACACCCTCTCCTGCTAATTTAATAAACTATTCCCCTAGAAACTGAGCTCTGAGAGCTGTTAAAATGTGGAGAAAGACATCAGACATGTGTACAGTGTGGTGGGAAGCTGTACGTAAGTAACCTCTTGACCCTCTCTTCAGGATTTGATGTGCTTTGAGTTGGCGAGTCATTATGCTGCTGCACCTGTGTGGTGTTAAGGTCAGTGCTCTTCACAAGATATCTTCATCATCCTCACCCAGCTTTTACCTCACACCACATCATGTGTGCATCGAGGTTTAGTGGCGGGTCATCTCTACATTGAATGTGTGTAAGAGAGAGAAAAGGTACGATTTGTGCTTTTTATTCTAAGCGCTATTGATGTGTTGTGTCTCTGGCTGTCATTATCTCTAATCATTTCATCCTGTGTGTTTTTTTTCCAGATGATATTTCTGAACAAATTTCTCTTTTTTCACTTGTCTTCTTGCACAACGCTCCATTTGCATGGAACCAAGTGTTCTTTTGAGATTGGCCCTAATTTTCAAGGAAAGTCTGCTAAAGGTCAAGCTCTCAAATTATTACCAAAGTTTGTGAATGTCAAGACAAAATTAACATCATGTTCAGAAGGTAATGCTAGTAAATCACAGGTTGTAAAATCATTGTTGTTTCCAAAAAAAGCTCTGCATTTACTAATTAGAGTTACTTATATCTCAAATAGTTACATGGTTTCAGGTTTGAGTGTGTGTGTGAAAGAACTTTTCATATGACATTAGTCATACCCCCGAAAATACACGGTCCACCATGCAGTGAACTTATTTTTTATGATTGTTCTGAGTAAAAAATATTTTTAAGAGTATAGGATTATCTTTTATGTTAATATATATGTGCAGATGTTTGGGAGTAGCACTGAATTGAGGTAGTCGTGGGAAAAAAACACTTTTATACAACAGTTCTATAAACAAGAAACTAATATCAAGCAAAAAAAAAATTTATTCAGACTATACAATAACCAAAGATACTATACAGTTAAAAATATTGAGCAACTGAAAATTACACCTTTTTTTAGCTCTTCTTCAAACCCAAAACAAATCTACTGGCACAAATATAGAAGCACACAATTGTACACAATTGAGTGTAAGTATTTACGTTTATACTTATATGAGCTTATCTCTTATTTGACCAGCAACATTTTTCTCCCCAATTACTCATAATTAAATCTCCATTTGAAGATGACAATCAGCTTAAAAATTTATTTGTTTTTAGTAGTATCTCTACTAAGAAAATGACTAACCCAAGCCCAACCCTGGATCCTAAAGCTAAATGGTGACAAGATTATCCAGTGTTTGGTCACAAGATTATCAAAATCTGAGACAATTCCTGACTTCCTGACTTCCTTTCACAACCATTTTACATTTTCTAAGCATGCAAAAGGCATCATTACATCTTATATGAATCTATGAATCATCTTCTATGAATCTATGTACTGATTCTGATTTTTTTTTTTTTTATTCCTGTTCTTAGAAATATCTTTTGAAAATCTTGTAAGGTTTCTACTGTCACTGCTGGACAGTTGGTACTTCCAGCTGTTCTGCATTTATTTCTTGCTTTTAATGACTGTAGGCTCTCAAATAACACAAAGTGATGTAACCAGTTTTCTGAGCCAATTAGGTCACATGTACCAATGCCAGGGTCACAGCCATACCCATAGTAACTATCCACATAAAGCTTTGCATTAAATCTATGGAAATTAGTCTAAATGGCCTGTGTGTAAAGACACTATCTCTGTCTCTCACCAGTCTGTGAGTACATTCTCTGGTAAGACATGGACTCGACATCATTATGACATGTTTGGCATTTCTGTTTATATATTTTTCTCCTGCAGAACCTGTACCAGAGCAGGTTTCTGACTGCTATGTCCTCGCCATCACGGAGCTCCCAGAACCATCGGCGATGTAAAAACAGGGCACGCTATAGCCTCACAGCTGAGCAATGCCCCACCATCGATCCCAGCAGCCCCTTAGCCCTGCCACGATCCTCCAGCGACCCAGACCTGGTATCAACCCACAGCCGCTCCACCCTCACAGTCAGCACCTCCATCTACAGCATCGGACAGCCGGAGGACATCCTCATCTGCTGGGACATCAAAGAGGAGGTGGATGCTGGAGACTGGATCGGCATGTACCTGATTGGTGAGACTTCAGACAATCAGCAGCCTATTATGAAACAATTAGCATTTTTGTGAGTCCAACTATGAAAAATTGCACTCTCTCTTCTTCTATAGATGAGGTTCTTTCAGATAACTTTCTGGACTACAAGAACCGTGGGGTAAATGGATCACATAAAGGGCAGATTGTTTGGAAGATTGATGCCAGCTCATACTTTATAGAGTGTAGGTATATCCTGCTCTTTCTCTCGATCAGTCATTTTGCAGATCAGATGAGATGGTCTTTTTTTTTTTTTTTGGCAGTATGGTATTAACTTTAGCAGTGAAATGTATCCATCCCTCTTTCATGTGCCACATAATGCAAAGAAAAACAATCTCTAAATGTATATTTTATGTAGAATAAAGGAATTCAGCTTATGATTAAAACATATTTTACTACCTGGCTTTAATGTATAAAATTACTACCTGATTTCTCCAAGTGTTTCTGCATTTTGTTAGAATAATTAATTACAAATATGATATATAAATATAAATATATAATTAATAATTACTTATATTAATATTCACTATTATTATTATTCACTATTACCATAGCTACATTATTATTATGCAAAGTGTCTTGAATATGCAAATAGTGTGTGGTTATTCTTTTAATTATTTGTATTTATTTGTTTGTTTGTTTGTTTATGTATGCGATTTCAGACAGCTTACCCGATCTTTACAGCTGTCATATCACTGGTTTAGCCATTTGGACATAGGACAAAAATAATAAAAAAATACTAGAGGTGAATTTCAGAACTAGTGAATTTAATTTACTTCAGTCCCATAATTTAGAGCCCATAATTTAGCTCTAAATATAGTTTTCACATTTTCCAGCCACAAGCTTTAGAATCTTCAGAATCCATTTACACTCCAGAATGCATCATGCTTTCTTGAGCAAGATATAGTCACAAGATTAAAGACAGGAATATCCTTTCTAGAAGTCATTCAAGTTTTAATTTGAAGGAAAGTAACATAATATTGCAAAAGGCTCTGCAGATGATCAATCACAGACATTCCTCAGTGTTAACCAAATAGCCAATTTCTGTGAAAGTAGACTGTTCTTAGCAATGTTTATAAAAAAAAAAAAATTATCAAATGCACACCCTCTAGACCTTCTAGTGAAAGTTTAACTAGCCAGACTAGCAGAGATGCTATTTTAAAATTATGCAATAATGCAATTGGGTCATACAGATAACACAATCTAGCACAGTATCTAGTAAACCTACGTGCAGAAAGGATTGGCAACGATACAAAAATCCATAATTGTTTTGTCTAGAGAGCCTGGAAGCTAAAGTAAAACCTATATTAAGTCAGATTATTGCATTATCATGTCTTCAGCTGTGGCAGCTATCTGTTGCCATGACCCTCCTAAGTGCTAACGGTAAATGGTTCAAACAGGAAATTGTTCCTCATTTATCAGGAGACACTGGGCCAGATGTGGCATGCTCAGTGAGCAGGTTGTGCACACTGTGTGCTCTGAATGCTTATTAGGCTCTTGCCATTTTTAGAGGGCATATGGTTCCTACATTTTGGGAACACTTCTGAGAATTCCTTTATGCAGTCAAAGGGAGCTAGTATTAATGAGCTAGCATGACTCAGCCCCTCTCTCTAACAAAGATGAAAAAAATTCAGTATTCAGTTTATATTTTGGCAAATATATTAAATTTACTGCTATTACTAAAAAATGTAAAACATTATTTAGGCATTTTTTTATTGCTATTTATTTATGTATACCATTTTCTTTTACACAGAATAATATCAAAATGAGGATGGTGCTTAATTCTTTCTAGCCCAGACCGTAGATTCATGCCATCTATCACTTGCTCTCATATCAGACGCTTTCTTAGAGTGACACTCTAATTTGAGTGACATGCTTCAGCGATACATTCATACATACAGTGCATGTGAGATACTGCTGTTGGTATACAGTATAGCTTAATGTGAACAAAGTGGCTTATCATGCTCCCCCCCCAAACTAAATCTTTTTAAATAACCGTAGAAACAGATTGGTTAAGTGCATGTACAGGATGGGCAAATTGATAGATGAGAGACAATAATGTGTCTAAAGAATTGGTTTTTCATTCTTATAACTTTATGCCATCGATGAGACTTTGTGATGCAATGGCTCGCCCCTGCTTCAAATGAAATCAGTCAAATTTTGTCGCATACACATTCATACTGAGTATAGTGAAGTGATTTTTACAACTGTCCAACATGTAAATAGAAATAGAATATGAAAAAACTTAATAAAAATATAAAGTATAAAAGTATATATAAAAGTATAAATTATAACAAAAGATAAAACAATATAACAAATATACTATAAATAATAATAATATTAGGGCTGCAGCTAACTATTATGTTGATAAACTAGGAATCGTACGATTACATTTTCTTGATTAATCGAATGAAATCTTTTTTTTTATGAGATGTTTTGCTTATTATAACTATATAGAACATTAATTCAGGGTATTTATGTATAAAAGTGTACATGAAAAATGCAAAAGCCACATATTGAGTTCATCTTTAATTTATACATTTTAAAGTTTATAGTAGCTGCTTGTTAAAAAGTAAAAAAAAATCACTCATGCTGTTTGAGTATGCAAGGTAAAGCAATCTGTGTAAATCAACATTTGCATTGTATTTTGCAAATGGCAAGTTAACAACCATGATTTAAAAAAAAATCTATATAAAATATAATACAACATTGTATTGACAATTTTTGTTTAAAGAAAAATACACAGATCATTTAAAGATATAAGCATCTAGAATATATAATTGAATTTTTTATTATAATTTAATGACATATGCATAAATTAAATATACAAACATTGAAAACAAGCATTTGAACGTATTAAAGCTGCAGTAAATCACGTTTGAAAACAGATAGTTAACAGTTGTAGTGGACAAATGCTATAAAAAGAGAATGGAATGGAAAAATGCACCAAGCTGACAGGCTTCATTAAAAAAAAAAGAAAAATATATGCGTTGGTTGAGCATTTGCTGAAAACAACAACAGTAACGTAAATGTGAACATTTATTGCTGCTGTTATTTGCTGCTTTTAGATTAATGTTTGTTCGCACCTTTTTAATTGAATCCATCACTATGTCGCGAGTAAGCTAATTGCGCAACCTGATGCTCATGAGCCATGCCAGAACAAATCTAGTGCGACTGTCCTGAAGTTAGCAAACAAGCAGTTTACACAATAACACTACATTAAACTATATAACTATATAATTTTCACATGGTTTCACATATATATATATATATATATATATATATATATATATATATATATATATATATATATATATATATATATGTATCGATAACCACATTCGTTGACAAGGAATTTCATTTTCGATTATTATCGGATTTTATCAATTAGTTGTTGCAAACCTAAACAATATACTATAAAATATATATGCAAAAATATATAGACAGAAAAGGGTGGGTATGTATATGACAAAGATACACTATATTGCTAAAAGTTTGCAGACACCTGGTCATAAATTGTCAGTGTAGTGACCACGCGATGGGAGCGGAAGTAACTCTATTATGTTTATTTGAAGTATTCAGTACATAAACAAAGGACAGGGAGCATTACAAACTGTGATGCGGGTTGAGTCTGTAATGCTCATTTAATCCGATATGGAAGTACAATCCATTCGGGAAAGTATAATCCATATGGAAAGGGTAATCCGGAAAGCGAGGGTAATCTGTGGGACAGGAAGAAGGAACAGGAACCAGCAGGGAATGCTGGCAGTCTGGAACCAGGTAGATCACCGTAGCCATCTAGTAGGTCCGACATCAAGCGAGGCGGAACGGGAGCTTATAAAGGGGAATCATGATGAGGAACAGGTGCCGTTGTTTAACGCTGAGAGTGGCAGATAGAGGCAGCGTGAGAACCTCCGAGGGGGACATGGCAGGTGGATCCCTGACATAAATATGGTATGTGCTTTTTGTATGTATTCAATAAAAGCATTCTGTCACAAGGTTCGGAAGCATGCATTTCAGCGGTTTCCTCCTGTGCTCAGTTCTGCCTCTCTCCCTCTGAGAAGGTGAGAGGGATGGAGCTCTGCAAAGCCTCAGAGACAACCCCTTACCCAGTGCACTTCCAGGAGCTATTAGAGGTAGTGGCCCATGCCAAGCCATGCTTGAAATAATAATTAAAATAATAAATGTCCGGCCGGTCAGCAGCAAGCTCACCCATCCAGTAAGCTTGATGAGCGCTTTCTGCAACCCATGTCACTGCCACCAGGCCAGGGTTTGCCCCTTCTTTTTTGTTTTTTTTTTGGACCTTTACCGAGGTGTCCAAGTCTTGAGCGAAGCCTCATTCAGCCCATCCCTTAAAAAAATAATTGTGTTTATGGGACGATTCTCTGGGTTGTAGAGACACTGGCTAGCTATTTCTCCCCAGGTGCTGCATCATCACTAAAAACCCCGGCGCTGCCCACCAAGCTCGGCAGGCACAGACCCAACCACAACCCTGCACCTCCAGCATCGTGAGGTGCAAAAAGGTGCAAGAAGCCCTGTGAGTTGATAGGTCTGAGGATCATAACCTTCAATAGAGGAGCTTCAGCCAAAAAGTCCTGATACAGGACTATCTGGGGACTCCCCCAGAAAGGAGCACTGTGCACCTCAGGATACGATGCCCGCCCTGCCCCGGTGACTCAGGAAGCTGGTCTGTTAATCCTGCCACTTTCAGTGCTTCAGGGCATGGCCAGCTCCAGTGAATGCCCTCCCCGTTTCCGCCCGGTACCGCAGCAGAATTGGAGGGTTTGCTGCCTCTCAGGAAGCCTCTAGAATTGCACCAGGGCATAGCTCTGGCTCTAGGCACACCAGAGAACAGACTATCTAGTGATCTGCCAGATGTGTCTTGATGGGTCCCTGCGAGTCTTGTCCGCTACGGTTTAACAGGGTATGTCTCACCCTGGTAGGGCCCAAGCAGGCTCTGGTCATGAAACATGGAAAGTTTCTGAGGTTTGCTTTTCAGGGTCGAAGCTTATTAATACCAGGTCCTTCCGTTTCATCTTGCCCTCTCACCCCGCACCTTCACGAGACTTCACATTCGCAAGTCTTCATTCTAGATTATATTAACAATTGGTTGATACTGGCTCAGTTGGAGCAGCTGGCAGTCCGGCAATGAGATGTCATTCTTGCCCACATGTGGGAAATGGAGTTATGGCTAAACGACAAAAAGAGTGTGCTTTTTCCATTACTGAGAACCACCTATCAGGCATAGTATGGGATTTGACCGTTATGCGGGCACAGTTCCTCGCTTGTGTCGAATCCATCCTTATGGCTGTCGAGAGTGAGGGAAGGCCAGTCACTCACTGTGAAGAAGCTTTAAGACTGCTGGGTCTGAGGGCGGCAGCGTCCAATGTGATTCCACTTTGTCTTCTGCACATGAGACCTCTCCAGTGGTGGCTCAGAGCCCAAGGGTTCTCTTGGAGGGCAATTGACACCGTACAATCAAGGTCACATGGCGAGTCCTACGTGCCTTAGATGTGTGGAGAGTTCCCAGGTTCCTGTCTCAGGCCCTGTGCTGCGAGTTCCTGGTCTTCACATAATGCTTACGACAGGGCTGGGGAGTGGTCATGAATGGCCGCTCCGCACCTGGTCTCTAAGGAAGACCCCATCACACATGGCATATCAATTGCCTGAGATGCTGGCCATGACTCTTATTTCCAAAGCATTGTTGACACAGCTCGAGTTCCTGAAAGGGAACAACTCTAGGTTACGTATGTAACCCTGGTTCCCTGAGGAAATAAGATGTTGCGTCTCCATGCCACACTGCCTGCATCCCTTCAGCGCTTCCTTCCCTTTTTCAAAGCTAGCACTGGTTTCACTTAATGTGCGGTTTATAGGTTCCTGGTCATGACATCAACCCACTGGTGAATTTCCATTAGACTGATTACACACATGATTCAGAGTGTGGACAACGTGAAATTGTTCCCAAAGCGTTGTTGACGCAGAGTCTTGTTCCCTCAGGGAACCAGGGTTACATATGTAACATAGAGACGATTTCCCACTCCAACACATGCAAAGCATATGTTCATGGAGTTTGCTTTGTGCATAGGAGCATTTACATGCTGGAACAGGTTTGGGTCTTCTAGTTTGAGTGAATGGAAATTTTCATGCTGCCTCTACCATAGATATTCTATACAAATGTGTGTCTTCAGCTTTGCGAAAGCAGTTTGGGAAAGAATCACATATGGCTGGGAAAGTCAAGTGTCCAAATACTTTTGTCCATATGGTTTATTTCTAGTAGTCCACAGTGTCATAGTCACTAAAGTGTTCATGTGCTGTATTGAAGTGTCACTGAGGTGTGCCAGTCCAGTGTTAAAATAAAGTCATATAATTGATAAGCTTTAAAAATTAAACATTAGTTTGGTTGAGAAAGAACGGGCAAGCATCAGTTGTGGGCGACAAGGATAGTGCTTGCTGGATGTTGGACATTGGATCGGATAATTGTGGGTTAATTTCTCCGCACTACCAAGCTAATCTTTCTTTGCTCCTGAGCAAGGCAAAAGCTCTCAACTGCTTAATTGTATAAATGAGATAATTGTCACTCTAAATAAGGGTGTCTGCCAAATGCCAGAAATGTAATGTAAATGCCTTGAGGAGAAGCATCAGAAACAAAGTTGATGTGGAAACTCAGTGATTAAGATGTCGGACTTCTAATCGAAATGTCATGGGTTCCATTCCCAGCATCACTAAGATGCCACTGTTGGGCCCTTAAACAGTTGCTCTGGATAAGCTTGTCTGCTAGATGCAGTAAACGAGTGGAGGCGGATGAGCCCGGCTGCTAACACGCATTGATCCTGACCTGTGACTCGTTACAGCCAGTCTTCTTAGTCCTGTCTTTTAGTTCTTTAAGATTGGCTGTAACCAAAAAGAGAGAGAGATGAGTAACAGAGAGCTGTGTGTGCATTTTAGTAGCTACATTGAAAAATAAAAGCTAAGAATTGGAAAATAAATAAAGAAGTGATTGCTCTGTTAACATTGTGTTGTTCTTCTTGAGTCTTTTTCCACATCCTCACACTTCAGTATTCTACAGTTAGATTTCATCATGACCAGCTATCAATGCATGTTGTACAGTAAAAGCCTTCGACAAATGTAAAAGAACACATGACTCCAACACATGAATGCAAAACAAATTTTGCAAATAAAAAAAGCAAAAGGGTCTATTCCAAGGCTCAGTGGAGACCATAGCATCTCTTGCTGAACTCTTTATATTTTGATAAACTTAACATAGATCTTTTAAAATGGAAAAACATTTTAGGACCATCTGCTATAGAGAATATTGTACACATAATAATCTTGCAGGCTAAAGTCTCATCTGCTATAAAAGCTCTTGTGTACTGTAAGAAAAATGGTAAGTTAGTGGCAAGCTGCCACTTTTGTGCACCTGAGAATGACCCTTAACCCCTTAGCTTCTCAGTTGTAGGAATGACATAAAGGTAAGTCGCTCTGAATAAGGGTATCTGCCAAATGCCATCAGTGTAAATGGTTGCATATTAAATCGCCAATTTTAGAAGTAAATCAGGGATATTGCTGGCTTCTGTTGGTGGTGGCTGGTTGAGGAAGATGGTGATTGGTTTGTGGTTGTTTTTCACGTTCAAGTGATTTTTATTGTGGTTCAGCTATTTGATTTTGTATGACAAATACATACATATAATAGTAGTAATAATAATAATAATAATAATAATAATACAATTGCATTTTCTTATAATAGTTCAGCAAAAATATTTTATTTTATATTGCCAGTTAAAATCTTAATTCATTTTTTATTATTTTCTTTTTAAACAAGGCCTCTAAGGATTTCTTCTTTACATGAAGCCTTGTCAATAAGTGAATATTTAACAAGTAAATCTACATTTCACTTCATATACATTTTTGGCATTTGGCATACACTCTTATCCAGCTTGACTTATAATTATATAATTTATACAATTTAGCAATTGAGGATTATAGCCCTTGCTCAATTGCCAAACAGTGTCAGCTTTGTGGTGCTAGGATGCAAACACACTGTCTCCAGATTAGTCCAAAGTCCAACGTCTTGACCACCGAGTTACCACCTCCTCACATCATGTTGTCCTTGCAGGCTATTAAGTGGATTCTTACACAACTAGAAGGGAAATAAACTGCTAGCATTATTATGTGCTATTAATTTTCAGATTTTTTTAAGCGGTGACAGGATGCACAGTTATCCCTCACTCACCCGCTGCTCCCGGGAGTTATGGAGAGAGTTTGCCAGGAAGGAGTCCGTCTCCTCCTGGTGGCACCTTGATGGCTGGGCAGACCATGGTTCACGGACCTGGTGTCCTTCCTTGAGGAACCTTCTTGGGAGGGATTTCCTCTCCCAGGCGGGGGGGCAGGTCTGTGGGCTCAGTTCTTAGTAGCTGGTCTCTCTACTGAGGTAATGGAGACCATCCTCCAATCCAGAGCTCCCTCTATAAGGAGGTCGTATGCCGCTAAATTGCACTTGTTCTCTGCATGGTGCAAGCACCACCAGTTGGACCCAGTCAATTGGTTCAGTGCTGGAGTTCCTGCAGGAAAAGTTTGAGGCAGGGTTGCCCCCTTCGACCCAGAAGGGTTACGTGTCCGCTGTCGCAGCTTATTGTGCCCCGCTTGCTGGGCAGTCGCTGGGTAGACACCCTTTGGTAACACGTTTCCCGCACAGCTCCCTTACAACCTGTCGTGCTGCAGGCATTATACCATCCTCCTTTTTCAAGCCCCTGATCAGGAGAAACAAAATCGACTGTACATCCATTGGATGAGTCCATGGAGAACGTCGGAGCAACTGTTTGTCTGTCCCCTATAGGAAAGGGTTTCCTGCCAACAAGCAGACTTTCAGTAGGTGGATTGTGGATGTTATTTCATCTTCATATGAGTCCTCTGGTCTCCCCGCTCCTTTCGGGGTCAAGGCTCACTCCACTCGGAGTGTGGCAGCCTCTACTGATCCGCTGGAGTTCCACTCCAGGACATTTCCAACGCTGCGGGCTGGACCACCTCGCTGACTTTGGCAGTGTGTCAAAGGAAGCGTGGCTCCTCCCTCCTGAAACCACAGTGAAATATTTGAACACTGTGACATTACTGAGATTCTTCTTTAAATCGTTCACAAAGGTTTTTAGCAGTTAGTGGTGAAAAAGCAAAATACTTAAGTCACAATTGCCTTGTCATACATGCCAAGCAAATATACTGTGATAACCTAGGGTGAGTCATTTGCAGTGTCACTCACTTGCAAAAGCTTGTGATTTTAAGCATGCTGAATAAAGAAAATTACTAGACTGTCTACTGATAACTCGAAGTTATCTCTAACCTTTGTTGCCCTTAACCTTTTTTCCTTTTTAACCTATTTTCACTGACCGGTTAAATGTTAGACAATATTTTCACGGACTGGCCTTTAAGGAGTGGCAGATAAATACAACAAAATAACATGATAAGACATTAAATACATTACATTAAATACAATATATATTATATATACAGTACAGACCAAAAGTTTGGACACACCTGCTCATTCAGAGTTTTCTTTATTTTCATGACTATGAAAATTGTAGAGTCACACTGAAGGCATCAAAACTATGAATTAACACATGTGGAATTATATACATAACAAAAAAGTGAACTGAAAATAATTAATATTGTAGGTTCTTTAAAGTAGGCATCAAGAGAATGTCAAGAGTGTGCAAAGCAGTAATCTAAGCAAAAGGTGGCTACTTTGAAGAACCTACAATATGATATATTTTCAGTTATTTCACACTTTTTTGTTATGTATATAATTCCACATGTGTTAATTCATAGTTTTGATGCCTTCAGTGACTACAATTTTCATAGTCATGAAAATAAAGAAAACTCTTTGAATGAGCAGGTGTGTCCAAACTTTTGGTCTGTACTGTACGCCATTAAAACTGGTATTTTCCAAATATTATAATAAACATGAATCCACTGTGTTGTTTTTTTGTTCATTTTGCTATCTTGGGGGTTTAAATTTAGCGGTAATGTATTATGTGTTACCGGCCAGAGCAGGTAACCCTATTAAGAAGGTAGCAGATGTAGGTAAGACATGTGACCGAGGCATCTTGACATGCATTAACAGTGAGTCTTTTCAAATGTGGTGAAAAGAATCTGAAATAAAACATCGTTCAGAATCAGATAATAAATAAAACGGAAATAATGTAAGTTATGTATTCTTTCTGTGCGGTACTAATTGACCCACGGACCGGTGCCGGTCCGCAGCCCGGGGGTTGGGGACCACTGGCCTAAACTACAGCTGTTTAAAGGCTCACTAACAATACATGAAAGTTCTGAAATATTGTTCTTATTCTCTCTTCAACAGTAGTATCACATTTAAGCATTTAGATATATGGGGCTAGATAAAGAACGAATGATAAGAACTTAAAGCCCGTGACACACCAAGCTGATGGTCGGCTGTCAGGAAAATGTTGGGGGAAGGGGGGTTTAATTGTCAGTCAGCTTTAGGTCTTTCTGCACCGTTGGTTCAAGTCAAAACGCGTTAGCTGTTTTTCGTCAATTTTGTATGTCGAATCGGAGGCGGAGCTCATTGGTGAGAAAGGGGACTCCAATTGGTTACTTAGCTTAGCAATTAGAGCACATGAGAAAAAAAAATTTAACACGCTTGTTGTCATTCTTGCATGACTTTTGCGTGACTTTTGCAAGACTTTTGCATGTCTGCAAAAGACATGCAACTTTGCAGACTTTGCAGACATGATTGAAAAATGCTACAAAATGTGTGCCTGCCGAATAATCCGCCTAATATGCAGCACAATCGGCCGATGAAGATTAAATAAAAATGCAAAAAATCCACCCAATTAATCAGGCGACCTCTAGTGAAAACGTCAAAGCCCCTGGACATTGCAAAGTTTAAAATATTTGCCTCGATTTTCTTCCCCACATTATATAGCTGAGACCAAGATTTGTTTCAAGTATTACCATGGAGTGAGCGGAGCACTGAGAGCCACTACCCCCTGCGTAACTGTGAGAAACCCTTCTGCCATTGTGAGTACACATACTCTTACTCACAAACACACACACACACACACACACACACACACACACACACACACACACACACACACACTGTTGATGACTTTGACTCTAATAAAACATGACAAGTGATTTCACAATAAAGCTAGCGACATTGCGACAGAAGGCAGACATATACAAAGCACCAAATAAAAAAAAATAACATATATTCATTCAAAGCCAATGTATTGGCATAGATTTTATTAATGCTCCAATAATCTTTTTAAAAAAAACTTGTATTCATTGTATGAGTGACATACATATTTTTTCTGTTTGGTTTAAAATTAATTTTACATTTATAATTGCTTTGTTTTTACTACATTTTAATTAAGTTTTCTTTCAATGTTAAGAGAAGGCATAGGAAAGGGTAAAAGTAAAATAGGACGGTTGAAATGTATCTGTCTAGAATTTAATCTTCGATTTTTTTTTTTTTATAAAACAATACATCCAGAATCATTAAAGTTTATATATCAACATTGAGACTATCTGATATGCATCTACTTACTTGCTTGAATTGACTGCACTTACCCAACTTTTCCCAAAAGATCTATTCATAACAGTAGACTTAATTTTGTTTACAACTGTAATCCATAGTGTATTTGTTGGGGGTTCCTGCTGCATCAATCTTTTTATTATGTCCTTTGTACCAACTAGCATTAGTATTTCAAGTTTTGTTGAAGCACTGTACTAAGGTAAATGTACCGCAATGGTATATTGTCTATTCAAAATCTATCGAATAATGTTTCTAATCTCTCTTCACTACAATTCAGTTTTTAGAGAACCCCTGATATTGCTCATGTTAAACAATGCTTTTTATCCGTTAATGTTAAAATAAGAAAACTGTTTTACACTGTAAACAACCAAACACAACATTCAACATTCAACGCTTCCTCTGAAATTCACATATTACATTTCCTCTGAGAATTTTTTGAAGCTGTAGGTTGATGGGCATCTTTTAGTTATTTGTATACTTTAGTGTATCCTGTAGACCATTGATATCAGCAAACCCTCAAGTGTTCATACACCCATTAAAGTTTAAAGGAATATATTCCTTCCTAATATTTTTAATACTTACTTTACAAAGCTTTATCATTAGTGCCAGATTATGAACCTGTCCATTAAGATCACATATCTACTTAGCCATGGTGTAGCAGAGAAAGATTTTCTATACATCATGTCATAAAAATGGTTTTAACCCATTTTGTGGCTTGCAGGGAATAGAAATCATCACTGTCCTTCTTATTTGAGGCCAAGCTAGAAAGATTATTTGTCTAAAGATTAAATATAGTTTGTCTAGAAAGACCATGCGACTGATATGTCAGTTGTGTTTTAGGATAAACTGACTTTATAAAGCATTGTTAAAAATTGAAAATAATCATCTTTAGAAAATAATCATCCTAGTTCCTAGGGAACACGGCTGTGTTGTCCATTCTTTGAATAATGTGTGTAATCAGTTAAAATTGGAAGCAAGCTGTCACCGGCGAGGTGACGTCACGACCAGGAAGTATTAAATGCACATAGAGTAAAGGAGTGGAAGTGGAGGTGTGGCATAGAGATGCAGCATCTCGTTTCCTCAGGGTACTAGGGTTACATACGTAACCTAGAGACGTTCCCTTTCAGGAACTCGAGCTGCGAACGCTTTGGGAACGAGAGTCCAATACCACCGCACTGACCAGTCCCTGACTAATGTGAAAGAGCACAGCTAGGTCGAAGGACAGAAGTGCCAGGAGTGGCACAGAGGTCAAGGTTGTAAAACCTGACAAAGGTGAGTGGGGTGGACCAGTCCGCAGCGTTGCAGAGGTCTTGGAGGGACACTCCAGAGGACCAAGCCTTAGAGGCTGCCCCACTCCGGGTTGATTGCCCTCTGACCCTGAATGGAATGGGGAGACCAGAGGACCCATAAGAAGACGCAATAGAGTTAATGATCCATTGTCTAAGTGTCTGCTTATGAGCAGGAAGGCCTCTCCTCTGAGGGCCATAGCAGATGAACAATTGTTCCGACTTCTTCCAAGGACTTGTCCTGTGGACATAACAGTCCAGTGCTCGGACCAGGCACAGCCGGTTCAATCTCTCCTGGTCTGGGGTCTGGAAAGGAGGAGGATTGAATGCCTGGAGCCTGACAGGTCATGGGATGACTGAGTGCACCTTGTGGATGAAACCCTAGGTAATTGCATGGGCATGCGAGCGAAGTGCTGACAATTGGCTCCCTCAAGAGCCATTATAGCGTGCTCCACTTCCGAACAAGCCACACAAAGGCTGTGTGTATCCCTCCCCGTGATATACTGGTACTTCCTGGTCATGACGTCACCCCACCGGTGACAGCCTGCTTCCAATTTTGACTGATTACACACATTATTCAGAGCAGAGACAATACAGCCACGTTCCCAAAGCGTTCTGACGCAGCTCGGATTCCTGAAAGGGAACTCTTTCCAGCTCTGGCTGCTCTCTTATATCTTCTGATATTGCACAGCTGTAGAGTAGGAGCTTCACAATAAGAGTAAACTTGTTACAGTAACATTCTTGGTGTCTCGATGTTCAAAGATATCAGATACAAGATACAGAGGCTCTTCTTTTCTGCTCTACATACCTGTAGACCTGATGGAATATATAAAATATATATTTTTAAGCGTGAACTTGTTACAGTAACATTCTTGGTGTCTCGATGTTCAAAGATATCAGATACAAGATAAAGATACAAGAAGCTACTAGATTCTGAAGCTGGTGGACAGATAGCATGTGCAAAATTTTTGGAACAGTTTTTATATGATTATCAATGCTATGAAATAAGCATGGATGCTACGTGTGCCACATTTGGCACAAACACAATTTAGTCACACCAGTTCTACAAATGTAACCAATTTAAATATAAATACAATATATTTCATAAATAATTACCCAGCCATTAGTGCACTCTTAGTGCAGGTCCCAAGCCCGGATAAATTGGAAGGGTTGCGTTAGGAAGGGCATCCAGCATAAAATATGTGCCAAATCAAATATGCAGATCACAAATCAGAATTTCATACCAGATCCGAGGTTACCAACAACCGCCACAAGTATTGTTAGCCAACTGTTGGCCAAAGGAGGAGAAGGGGAGGGAAAAGAATTCTACAGAGACAGCAGGGAAAGGAGAAGTGGAGGAGAGTGGAGGTGAAGGCTAGTAAAGGGAGAGAGGTAGCTGATATCATGGATTGGAGAAAGGTATATATGTTGTGTGTTCAGGAGACTGGAAAAGGAGTAAAGCCAGATACATTAGAGGTGGGTTTAAACCATTGTATCATGGTGTTGATTTAAAGAGAACTTGTGTAGTGGTTATCCTGTAGGAACAGTACAGTAAGTGTGTAGTGGAGGTGAATAGAGTTTCTGATATGGTGATGAACATGAATGTCATCAGTGGTTATGCTCCACAAGTGGGTGGTGATATGGAGCACAATTAAGTTAGATGAAGTGGTAGACCTAGGAATGAACGATTGGTGATTGGGGCAGATTTTAATGGGCATGTAGGTGAAGGGAGCAGAGGTGATGAGGAGGTGATGGGTAGATATGGTCTTAGGGAGAGAAATATGGAAGGGCAGATAGTGATAGATTTTGCTAAAAGGATGTAAATGGCAGTGGTGAATATGGAGAAAGATACACACATGTGGACTATATTTTGTGCAGAACCTGGAAGAGATTGGAGACTGTAAGGTGTTGGCAGAGGACAGTGTAACTAGACAGCATCGGATGATGGTCTGTAAGATGATGGCTTTGGAGGTGAAGAATAAAAGGAGGAGAGTGAAGACTGAAAAAAGAATAAGATGGTGGAAACTGAAGGAGGAAGACTGTAGTGTGAGATTTAGGGAAGAGGTCAGACTGGGGCTCGGTGGTGGTGAAGAGGTGCTGAATGATTGGGCAACTACTGCAGAAAGTGATGAAAGACAGCTAGGAAGGTACCTGGTGTGTTAGAAAGGAAGACAAAGAGACGTAGTGGTGGAATGAGTGCAGGAGAGCCTAAGGAGAAAGAGTTTGGCGAAACAGAATTGGGATTGCCAGAGAGATTAGAAAAGTAGTCAGGAGTAGAAGGAGTTGCGGCAGCAGGTGAAGAGGGATGTGGCGAAAGCAAAGGAAAAGGCATATAAGGAGCTGTATGAGAAGTTGGACAGTAAGAAAAGAGAAAAGGATTTGTAGCGATTGGCCAACAGAGGGACAGAGCTGGGAAGGATGTGCTGCAAGTTAGAGCAATAAAGGATGGAGGAAATAAGGAAAATGAGAGAGAGAAAAGGTTGGATGATGTGGAGATGGTGAAGCAGGGAGTGGATAGGATTAGTAGGGGGGAAGTGAGAGCAGCGATTAAGAGGATCAAGAGTGGAAAGTGGGTTGGCCCAGTTGACATAGCAGTGTGTGGACATAGGAGTGTGGAGATGTTTAGTAGTGATGGCAGTGGAGTTTTTAACCAGGTTGTGCAACAAGATTTTGGAAGGTGAGAGGATGCCTGAGGAATGGAGAAGAAGTGTGCTGCTACCGACTTTTAAGAATAAGAGAGATGTGCAGACCTGCAGTAACTACAGGGGTAGAACGTTGATCAGTCAAACCAGTGATCAGTGATGCTATGGGAAAGAGTAGTGGAAGCCAGGCTGATAGAAGAGGTGACAATCTGTGAGCAGCATTATGGTTGCCTTCCGAGAAAGAGCGCCACAGATCATATACACACAGAAGTATAGAGAAGGTTAGAAGGAGTTGCATTGTGTGTTTGTGGATCTAGAGAAAGCATATGACAGGGTGCCAAGAGAGGAGTTGTGGTATTGTAATAGGAAGTCCAGTAGGAAGGACAGATTGGTTCAAGGTGGAGGTGAAACTGCATCAAGGATCGGCTCTGAGCCCTTTCCTGTTTGCAGTGGTGATTGACAGTTTGACAGATGAGGTCAGACAGGAATCTCCATGGACTATGATGTTTTGGATGTGTGCAGAGGAGGGGCATGGGATATATTGGTAGAAGAATGCTGAGAATGCAGCCGCCAGGATGGAGAAAAAGAGGAAGGCCAAGGGGAGATTTATGAATGTGGTGAAGAAAGACATAGAGGTAGTCGGTTTGAAAAAGGCAGATGTAGCGGACAGGGTAGTATGGAAACAGAAGATCCACTGTCGTGACCCCTAATGGGAGCAGCTAAAAGAAGAATATTTTATAAATAATTCCCTGACTTTTTTCCTTGTTCATGTGTCAAGTTTGAACAATGTTATTGGGACACCTGACCCAATGTTATTGGGACACCTGACCTTTCTACCATATGTGGTTCTTCTCCAAATTGTTACCACAAAGCTGGGGGCACACAATTGTACAGGATGTCTTTGAATGCAAAGTAATATAATCTTGGGTTCAATTGAACTTGAAAACCCAAACCTGTTCCAGCTTGGTACTGCCCCTTTGCATCCATGAACCATGGTTTACATGGTTTGGAAAGAACTCTATATGCTATAGAACTGTGATCTCAACCCGACTGAACACCTTTGGGATGAATTGAAACACTGATTGCACCCCAGGCCTTCTTACCTCATCTACATCAGTACCTGACTTTACAAACACTCGTGTAGCTGATGAACACAAATGTCCACAAACATACTCCAAAATGTAATGAAACATCTTCCCAGAAGAGTTGAGGAAATTATAAGAGCAAATTAGGACTAAATGTGGAATGTGATGCTCAAAACGCTAATTTTTTAAATGCAATGTATAAAATATGTTTCTATATTTTGAACCCGATTCATGATGGCTGTTTTTGTTGTCGGCCGTGTCAGCTTATATTGTCACTTCATAACTGATAGATTGAATTCGGAGAAAAATGTCGCACACTGTTTTTAGTCCGTTGCCTTCAGGGCACCTGTCCATTGTTCCGTCTATAAGATTAATGTGTCACCTTTTATTTGTCTTGCTGACCCGGTGTTTTCGTCTCTTCCAGCTTACAATGCTTCTCTGTCACTAAATTTGATTAGAAAGTTGAGTGGTTTTAAAAGTCATGGCAATTAATCACTGGCATGTCCAGTTTTGTCCTCAGTTAACGCCTGGCAATGTTTGTGTAGACTCCATCGTTTACCATTCTAAACTCATCGAAACACTACTTTTGTTTCATGAAGCATAAATAGTCAAGACATTGTCCTTTCAGTATCATCGTCCCCTGGTTAGCATCCAGCTGAAGAGGATGTGGAGATAGAGTTACTGTAGCCATCTGCTATTGTGATGCTGCCACCCTAGGAAATGCTGAGCACCCCTGAACCTGATCCCTGTGCCCTTTCTTAGAGCAGGCATTTAAAAATAACTGCTGGAAGAAGCAGGCAGGCACAGAAAAGGCCAGGTGTGAAAGAGAAAGCAAGAGCCTGGATAACAGGCAAATGGACTGCACACTTTTTCATCGAAACACATGCATCCCATTTATACACTTGTTCCAGTGCTGAGGCTGGGGCAGGCTGAATTTGGGCTGATGTCACCCAGACAGACAGAAGGGAGGAAGAGATGGAGGAAGAAAAACAAGTGCTCGGTCACCTGGATGCCTGACTGGGTGAAGGTACATTATCCTATTAATGTAATAGCAATGGTTGAGAGAGTTGGAGGTATAAGGCGGTAAAGTAGAAGGGCAAGATTCAAGTAAGATGACAACTTTAATGACAGCTACAATTTATCTGTGATCAACAAACTTTAATGAAAATGCTCAGTCGATAAAGAAACACTCTCTGCTTGCTCTACTTGGGTGTGAGCTCATTTGCCAGCCTGTTACTTTAGAAATAATCAGCACACCTAGTGTGTTTTTACGATCATCATCTATCTGTATCACTAGTATAATTTTTAACAAGTTTGCCTTCTCTGACTCACAACATTGATTGCTGAATTGATGATCATGGGATTTTTTTTCCTCCAGTTGTCAGGATTATTGATCACTGTTTTTTGGTCAGTTTGTGAAAACCTTTTGGAAAGTCACTTTGAATACAAGAATACATATCTCAGAAACTGAAAGCATTATAGTTAATGTAAAGTTGAATGTTCTGCAGATTACACAGAGGAAGATAGGATTAAACTTCCTCTTGTAACTTTTTGTATTCATAGTTCTTTTTGCCATTTGTAATGTTAAGATGTTAATTGTCTTCAGGCAATGCATAGAAAAAAATATCTTTTTATATTTTAAATATGCCTTAAAGATATTTTATTTTAACACTCCAGTATAATATCATAACCAGTTGTCCCTGTGTCAGATAGTCCATCGGCAGAACATCAGAGTCTGAGATTTCCTTTGGAACAAAACTCAATTCATGATGGCTGTTTTTATTGGAGGCTGTGTCATCTTATTGTGTTGATAGATTCTATTCTGAGAAAAATGTCGTGCATGGTTTCTAGTTTGCTGTGCTATTATTATCATCCATTTGTATTATTAATGTATGTTTGCTGGTTTGAGTGATGGTCATATGATTTTTGCATTCATTTTGTCCAGTTGTCAGGATCAATGGTCACTGGTTTTTAGTTAGTTTGTGAATCGAAAGCGAAAACACTATAATTTTAAATGTTAATGTAAAAGTTAAATGATTGAAGATTATAGGAGGCAACAAGAAAATAAAAAAAACACTTCTGCTTCCTTTTGCCATTTGCCGTCTTGTTCTTGAAATTTGAGACTTGCTTTTATCTAGGCATATAGAAACGCAAGATGGCAGCTCTGCATTTCCTGTGTCTATTCAGCATGTTTACTCAGCATGTCTAAATATATATATATATATATATATATATATATGGTGCAGTATTGTCAGCAGTAGAATAATATGGTGCCATGTGAAAGATTTACACAACAGACTGAACAGATTATTGCTTTGTCTCAAATCCTATACTTCTGTTTTATTCTGGGCACTATTTCAGCACTATCATTTACAGATATTTATATCAATAGTAGTGCTTACAATTTTGTAAATCCTATTGATAATCCCATGATATACTGATTAGGGACTCGCAAATAATTTGTGAATGTAATGTCAGAGTTTTCTATTTAAAATATAGCTCTTGTAAACAATTGTGATTAGGGCTGCTGCTATTACTTATTTTAGAAATCAAGTATTCTACCAATTATTCCAATGCAGTTCTAAATAAGAGAAAGTAAGACAGGTCTCTTAAAATGAACAAGTAAATTGTTTTTCCTTTTAGATAAATTTACATTTTTATTGCTGAAATTTCATAAAAGAATAGCGGTGAAAACTAAACCCATTTAGTGCATTTAATTGCCATATTACATCAAAAATACAAATACAGTGCATTTAGAAAATCCCTCTGCAGTGGCCACATAGAGTAGGTTATGGGAAACGATTTGTTTAATGAAAGTCATTATTATTACTCGTTACTTATTGTTATTACTCGTATTTATTTATTAAATCTCACACATAAACATGCCCCACTATCTGCTCTACAGAACCACTGTGGAGGGACTTTTCAACATTTGATTTAAAAAATATTAAAATCAACAACTGTAACCACACTGTACAGTGTTTTCTTTATGTTTTAGTTTGAAATGATCCCAAACTTTGCAAACTTTCTGGCGTTTTCTTTGACCTGAATCTTCTCCTCTCCACTCAGTGTTTTTCCCCCATTCCTCCATTATTTCTATTCTGCAGCAACTTTTGTGGTACCTGTCCAGAGCACTCCAGAATTTAGCGGGCAGTGTCAGTAATAATAGTCCGTAGGAAACACAGTGCTCATTGTTTAGTTAAATGGACTAAAAGAAGCATTGTTTTATTTTTGTAAACAAATTACTCATTGCAGCTCTAATTGTTGTGACATAACAATACCAGGGAAAACTAAAGGCTTGTTCATGTTTAAATTACGTCCTAAAAATAGACACCATGTGATAGCGAAAGCTTTTGCAGGTCGACATGAAAAGATAGCAGACAGGGATGCTTTTGCCGTTGACACAGAGCGATTAAGTGCATGCGTAATCATGTGTAAAATATACACCAGGTCTTTTTTACTGGCTTTCCATCACATTTGTTTTTATGGCTGGACAGATAGATGGATTGCTGACTGGCTGGATGAATAGATGGATGGAGTGCAAGCACTTATAGTCTCACCCTAAAAAGTTTGTCTTGCATTCACTACACACATGTTCCTCTTCTCAGGGCATCATTTTTTTTCTCACTGCTGTCAAGAAAAAGTAAATGCATTTTTTTCAGCATCATCACTCTGCCCTTTCAGTAAATGAAAAGAAAGTGTTTCTGAGAAAGAGGAGTGTTTCTGGTTGTCTGACTCTGGCACATGCAGCTCCTGCCTTGTCTCAGCATAAGCACATTTAGGCAGCATTGTTCTATTAGTCCTTTAGGATCAAATGACCAAAGCTTTGATGATGCTGCTGACAGGACTGAAAGGAGTAGCCTTTCTTGCCTGAAGGTGATTCAATGATGAAGTGCTGCTTCACGTTGTCTTTTTGAGTGTGATGACGTTTGCAATCTTACATAAACACAAAACTAGACTAGACAAAATGCTAATAGCAGGTTTATTAACAATGAGGGGACTGACTGTACTCCCAGAGTGTGTCTTTGTTTGCATGTGATTGAAGTTTTTTTGCAATGGAATATGTATAAGGTGAACAGATGAAGGTGGCTGCTTCTTGTTTCTTGTTTCTTGCATAAGTAAGGCTGTTAGGAGCATGCTGTTCTATTTGCACAGCAAAGTGGTTTCTCAGCCAAGCAGCTCAATAACCAGTCAAGGAAATATACAAGACCGTGAGTAAACATGCACAAGCATCATTGTATCTAAGGTCATTCTGCAAATCCATGCTCCGGTTGTAAAATAGATAGTATATTTATGTATGATGCTCTCTGTTGTTAAGATTTGCTGAATCACTGCGGCATTAGGATTTATCCATCACACTGCAATATCTTTCACCCTGTCCATCTTTCACCCAAGTCTATATGGGGCACACACACACACACACACACACACATACACACATACACACACCATACATATAGAAGTACACAAAATCGCATTATTCATCCTCCATGTAGATGGCTTTTAAAACAATTACACACAGCACAGCTGAGCTCAGATTTAAGCCATATGTGCTTTGACTGGGCTAAACAGCTGTCACTAGACCCAGTAAACATGCCCTACACTTGACTATAGGGAGAAATAGTATAATAATCTAGAATACCTTTTTTTCACAGTGAGTGAAAGCGTGAAAGCAGAACACCAATCCCCTGAAGGTAGTGCTCTAAAAACATACCTGCTATTATTAATTGTTTAAAATCTGTTTTGGTGAAATCAATTTCGTATTTAAAGCTGTTCTTTTGCCATTCCTAGCATTCTTTATAAAAAAAAGAGAAAAAAATCACCCTCTTGGAACACATTAACTGTATTCCTATTAGCATAAGCGTGATTTGTTAATGATCCTGATTAGGATCTTAGTTGGTGCTGCATTTTAATTATTCTTGTGAGACTCTACCATTACAGGAATACTTGACCTTGAAATTACAGTAGAACTGAAATTATTCCTCGAGTAACTCGCCGAATCCGAATACAAAAATGCTTAATTTAGCTCATTTAACTACACACGAAGCACTGTGTTTCCCCACTGAACATTATTACTGACACACCACCCACTGAACTCTGGAGTGTTCTGGACGGATAAACACTATGAAAGCCCGTTTACGGCCACATTAAAAAAAAGTTTGCTAATTCCGACTATTTCTCACAATTACGACTTTTTTCCCCTCGCAATTCCGACTTTTTTCCCCTCGCAATTCCGACTTTTTTAGCCAATCGGGCAGCGTCACCTCCTTTTTAATGCCAGAAACACATTGAAAATAAAAAAAAGCTACAATCAATAGAATTACATGGTATCAAACTAAGTCTCTGGTCCCTGGAGAGAACTCTGTCTAACAATCAGCTCTGTAAGAGAGGGAACAAGATGAAGCAGGGGGCAGAGAGAGAAGCCACGTTCATACACCAACAGCTTTAAACACACAACATGTTTACTGGTGGATGCACCAGAAATGTTGGATGTTTATGAGAAATAAAGTCGGAATTGCAAGATATAATGCCAGAATTGCGAGGAAAAAAGGCTGGTATAAACAACCTTTTTTTTATTAATCTGGTGGAAACGGGCTTCCATACAAAACCAAAGACAATGCAGAATGCAAAATGAAGGAACGGAGAGAATACAGTGAGGGTCAAGGAGAAGATTCAGGCCAAGGGACATGACAGAAAGTGTCCAAAGTTTGGGATCATTTCAAACTAAAATATTAAGAATACACTGTATACAGTGCGTGTACATTTTTTACTGATTTGAAATTAATTTAAATATTAATTCATTGATAAATTAATTAGATATTAGTACTTAGAGACCGGTCTTATTTTCTCTTGTATATTTAGTATTGCTCTTTAATAAAGAAAAAGTACAAATACCCGATTAATCGATGGAATAATCGGTAGAATATTCGATTACGAAAATAATCGATAGCTGCAGCCATACATTACAGTGCCGTTTATTAGTGAAAAAAATGTCTCAAACACAAGTGAAAATGTATTAAGTTAGTTCCAAAAGCTGGCTAGTTGGCAAGCATATGAAGCATAAATGAAGCATAAATGGTGAAGTATAAGCAGATCTGTATAATCAGTGTAGAGATGAAGAGGTGAACAGACTTTAAGACTAAAGTGCTGCTGCATCAGTCTCCTTAGATAAAGATGTAGCATGGGATGAATACCACCGGTGTTCAAACAGTTAACCAAAAGGACAAATAGACCAATAAGTCAACACAGAATTCATTATAAAGATTAATATGACAGTCATTCAGGGTGAATTTATTTCCTTAAATACAGAGCGGTTTACAACTAATCTATTATCTAACGGAATAAAGACACAATTCTGATTCACTCTGCATTATTCAGCTCATCACCCTCACCTCATCTATCCCCAACCTGCCATATGAGCTTAATTCTTATTCAGTGGCAAAGAGCCCACAGACACAGTTTATCTTTAATCAAACAGCTTGTAATACCAGGATTTCAGGCTCCAGCAGATTATTTGAATCTGGCTGTGTACTTGAGTAATCTGTGAAAAGTCTGGTGTTGCTGTGCATCTGTGACATGGGAGAGAGAACCTTCTCTGCTTAACGGTCAGTGAAACAAGATTTGCATCTCATTTTAGCACCAGTGGGCCAAACACCTGCTCTTCTTTCAGTGTGTTTGCTTTAATTTCCCCCCTATGCTTACTGAGCTTTTGTTTCTCTTGGAGGCTTCTATGTATGGTGGTTTGTATGAGCGCTATCTACAGCTTTTGTGAGGATTTGAGAAAGATAGCATCTCGTCCATTCTGCAGGTTTTCATTAATGAATGTGCAAATTCCTTATAAAAAGAAAAGAGACATGGATGGTGTCAAAGCAAACAGATTAATTTAGCCCTTGTAACGAGTTACAGAGGATGATAATCTTTAGAAGTGTCAAATGGAAATTGAGGTATTAGAGAGAATCACTGCTGATTTAAAAGTAAATTATTAAAACTGATTTATTAATAAATATAATGCATAAAAATAATAGACCTTTTGTTCACAAAACATATGTGCATGACTGCAATAAAGAAGCTTGTGAATGTAGCTTGCACATTTTGTACATTTTCAACCTATTAGTTGAAGTAGTGATTGTGTAAATGTACATCCAGTATTAGGATTTACTCAGAAATACTTCTCTATTCAAGAATTTGTAAGAGCAGCTGTAAAGAGATTTTCTTTGAATAAACTACAATATATTAACATAACGTAGACGTATCCTTCATCTACAGTCTTAGATTATACAACTGGTACACATATCTAACTATTTTTCCCCCTTCTAACACAGATACATCCAATCTTTTCTACAAAAGTGTGGGTACAGGTTTTCATTCCAACCAATCAAGGGCCACACCTGATAGTCCTGAAAAATGAAAATCATTAGCTACAAACAGGTAGAATTAGACGTGGACTTGCTTGGTTGGAATAAAAACCTGCACCCACACCGACCCTTTGTGGAAAAGATTAGACACCCCTGCTCTAACCACAGTGCATGTCATGTCGCTTAAGCAAATATTTTCAGAAAATCTAGTGATTGTGTGCAGAAGTTTGCAACAAAGTACATGATCACAGGATGCAGTCTCTATTCAGGCTTTTATAAGGTAACATAGTCCAACTTTTTTGACATAAATGAAGAAGTTATGATTGCTTCCGTTGGCTAAACCAAAATAGAAATAACCTATTGGACATATTACTTGATTTAAACTGATTAAGGAGGTTTCTTTACCAGTGTCACCACTCGCTTTCTTGTCAGGGATAAACAATTTTAGGAAACAGACTTAAAGGCAATAAACTTAAAAAAAATTTTTATACAACCTCATAACAGTTTTAACTGTGTAAAGCTGCTTTGAGACAAAGTCCACTGTAAAAAGCTATATACAAATAAAAATTTATTGTCTTTTTCTTTTGGCTGCTCTCGTTAGGGGTCACCACAGCTGATCGTCCATCTCCATACTCCCCTGTCCTCTACATCTGCCTCTTTCAAACCAGCTACCTGCATGTCTTCCCTCACCACATCCATAAACCTCCTCATTGGCCTCCTCATTGGCTCCATCCTCCGGATTCTCCTACCGATATACCCCATGCCCCTCCTCTGCACATGTCCAAATCATCTGAATCGGGCCTCTCACCTTGTCTTCAAAATGTCCTACATCTGCTGTTCCTCTAATAAACTTATTTCTAATCCTGTCCATTCTCCTCACTCCCAATGAAAATCCCAGCATCTTCAGCTCTGCTACCTCCAGCTCCACTTCCTGTCTTTTACTCAATGCCACTGTCTCTAAACCATACAACATCACAGGTCTCACCACAGTCCTATAAACTTTTCCATTCTCTCCTGCAGACACTCTTTTATCACAAATCACTCCTGCTATCACTCTTCTCCACGCACTGCACCCTGCCTGCACTCTTTTCTTCACTTCTCTAACACACTCTCCATTACTTTACACTGTTAACCCCAGGTGCATGAACTCCTCCATGAAAAATGAAGAGAGAGAAAGAGAAGAAAGGAAGAGAAAGGAATGGCAAGTTTAACTTTGAATTGATTACAACCTAATGAGAATCATCAAGGAATCAAAATTCACTTTAATAAAGGGGCTTAAACTTAAACACACATCTAGGTAGTTGGTAAACAGTTACTTGCATTGGCTTTGTTGCTGAACAAGAGTCTGGATGCAGTTGACAAAGAAGATTCTTGAAGGGTCCGCTAGGAGAAAGTTCTTGGGTGATGTTCTTGAAGGTAAAGCTGCCAGAAGATCGGTCTCAAAGGGTTTGAGTCCCATCTCAAAGGAGGGTTTAAGCAAAGATTGATGGGTGTTCAGGACATTTAAAGGTCAGGACATTTAAAGGTTTTAATCTCAAAGAAAAACTTTCTTTGACTCCGTTTATGACATGCTTTCATGTTTATGGCTGGTCTGGAAAACTGATGAAATTTAATCCAACGTGTATTAAAAGCAGTACAATAAACTTCACAACCAAATGGCATACACTATTGTTTAAGAAATAGAGAGCAGATCATTTTCCACCTCCACCTTGAACCAGTCTGTCGTTCCTACTGCACACTTCACTGCTTTCACACTGTCCTGCACCACCCTCACATACATTTCCACACCTGACTTCCTCAGACAATATCACAAGTCCTCCTTCCACCCTGTTGTACGCTTTCTCTAAATGCACAAACACACAATGCAACTCCTTCTGACTATCTCTATTCTTCTCTATCAATATTCTCAAATCAAATAATGCATCTGTGGTGCTCTTTCTTGGCATGAAACCATACTGTTGCTCACAGATGGTCACTTCTTCTCTCAGCCTGGCTTCCACTACTCTTTCCCATAACTTCATGGTGTGGCTGATCAGCTTTATTCCCCTGTAGTTACTGCAGGTCTGCACATCTCCCTTATTCTTAAAGATTGGTACCAGCACATTCCCTCTCCATTCCTCAGGCATCCTCTCACCTTCCAAAATTTTGTTAAACAATCTGGTTAAAACTTCACTGCCATCTCTCCTAAACACCTTCCTGCTTCTACTGGTATGTCATTTGGGCCAACTGACTTTCCTCTCTTCATCCTCTTAATCGCTGCTCTCACTTCCTCCTTACTAATCCTATCCATTTTCTGTTACACCATCTCCAAATTATCCACCCTTCTTAATCTCTCTCTCTCATTTTCCTCGTTCATCAGCTGCTCAAAATACTCCCTCCACCTTCTCAACACACTCTCTTCGCGAGTTAACACATTTCCATCTACATCCTTTATTGCTCTAACTTTCAGCACATCATTCCCAGCTCGATCCATCTGCCTGGCCAAAATCCTTTTCTCCTTCATTAGTGTCCAACTTCTCATACAGCTCCTCATATGCCATTTCCTTTGCTTTAGCCACATCATTCTTCACCTGCTGCCGCATCTCCTTGTACTCCTGCCTACTTTACTCATCTTTCTGCCGATCCCAATTTTGTTTTGCCAACCTCTTTCTCCTTATGCTTTTTTGCACTTCCTCATTCCACCCCCATGTCTCTTTGTCTTCCTTTCTCTTTCCAGATGTTACTTCAAGTACCTTTCTAGCTGTCTCCCTCATCACTTCTGCAGTAGTTGCCCAATCATCCAGCACCCCTTTACCAAAACCGAGCCCGTGTCTGACCTCTTTCTTGAATCTTACACTACAGTCTTCCTCCTTCAGTTTCCACCATCTTATTCTGTTTTTAGTCTTCATTCTCCTCCTCTTATTCTTTACCTCCAAAGCCATTCTAAAGACCACCATCCGATGCAGTATAGCTACACTGTTCCCTGCCAACACTTTACAGTCTTTAATCTCTTTCAGATTAGGTTGTTGCATCTCCTACATAGAACATAGTCCACCTTTGTGCACCTTTCTCCATTCTTATATAGGTCACCATATGCTCCTCTTTCTTCTTAAAATAAGTGTTCACCACTGTCATTTCCATCCTTTTAGCAAAATCTACCACTATCTGCTCTTCCAAAATCTCTTAAGACCATACCTACCCATCACCTCCTCATCACCTCTGTTCCCTTCTCCCACATGCCCATTGAAATCTGCCCTAATTACTAATTTTTCTTTCTTAGTTACACTCTCCACCACTTTATCTAACTCATTCCAGATTTTTTTCCTTCTCCGCAATATCAAAACCCACTTGTGGAGCATAAGCACTAATGACATGTATCATCACCCCTTCAACTTCCAGCTTCATGTTCATCACCCTATTAGAAACTTTCTTCACCTCCTCTACACTTTTACTGTACTCTTCCATTTAGGATCACCCTACACTATTTCTTTTTCCATGATACAACAGTTTAAACCCACTTCCAATGTTCCTTGCCTTACTCCTTTTCCACTTGGTCTTCTGCACACACAACATATCTATCTTTTCTCCTCTCCATCATATCAGCTAACGCTCTCCCTTTACCAGTCATAGTAACAACATTTAGAGTACCAACCCTCACCTCCACTCTCCTCCACTTCTCCATTCCCTGCTATCTCTGTAGATGTCTTCCTGCTCTCCTTCTCCTCCTTTGGCCAACTGTAGCCCAATTTACCCTGTTGGCTAACGATACCTGTAGCAGTCATTAGAAACGCGGGCTTCGACCAATCCGGTATGAAATTTAGGTTTGTGATCCGCATGTTTGATTTGGCACAGGTTTTATGCTGGATGCCCTTCCTAACATAATCCTTCCATTTTATCCGGGACTGGCACTAAGAGTTCACTGGCTTGTGGAACCCTAATAGCTGGGTTACAAATAGAAGTAAATTGTATATCATTTATTTAAAACTAGCAAATCGGCACATGTGTAGAATTGGACAAATGTTCTCCATGAGTTTGTTTATAAGAGTAAAAATCCAGGGTCTACATCATGAGCACACTGGTCACAGAGTCTTGTCTTTTCTTTGTTCTTGTTGAAAACCAAACCAGTGCAGTAGTAATGAATAATGTGAGATACTCGTCTAAAGCTAACCTTTCCAGGATGGCGTAGCACAGAAGAGGAATAATGGAAAGGAAATAGAGAAAGTGGGTAGTGGGAAAGTGCCAAGAGTCTTGAAAATAGCCTGCCAAGACTGACCATATCCACACATACACACATAGCTTTATAATTTGTGATCTTAAATCATGTAGTTCTTTTCAGTCTATATATTTAATATGTGCTTAAGTCCAAGTCAACAAAGATTAAGTGAAAGCTTTTTTTTTTTTTTTATCTTTCTCCCTGTTGGTCTCTTTCTCTCTTTCTCTCTTTTTGTAGGTCTTAAAGCCTGTAATGACTCAGGATGTCACTCAGAGTCTGGGCAACAGGAAGCTCATCAGCTTTTCTCTGTCAGGTAGGCTGACAGACAATACTCTTTTCTTACTTTTACCAGTTGTGAAAAATATATTATGTAATCCTGAATTATTGTAAGTAATAGTTATGTATATTGTTGCAAATTCCACCAAAACACAATTTTGTGATCAGTTTTTCCTTGTCAATGTATTGTGATATCGATTTTGTAGATTGTAGATAGTTGTAGATGTAGCTCACCTGCAAAAATAGAAATCCATGAAGAAAGACAGAATCTGTATGTGGTTATACTTAAAACCAAATTTATAAAAACAGAATGTCGTGGTCAAACATGATAAGCAGTCATGCACACTAGAAGCCAGCCAGGAATAATAACATTTAAAACTCTACACACTCAGATTGGCACAACCTTGCAAAAATACATATGCAGTATACATATGAACCAGGAAACATAAAGCATATTTACAGAAATAAATAATTACAAATATAACCTTTAAATTTATAAATCAGTCCATATAAGTTTATTCCTTATAAGCTTATCCTTAATAACCAAGACAGTACTAACAATGGCAAGAAAAAAGTGATGGTATCACCACCACAAATTTCAATATGTCTAACAGTGTTTAAATATGTTATGAACTATGATAAATTTCTTTTTTAATTTATTGCCCCTCACCTGACTAATTAAAACCTATAAATCTGCACATATGTAGACCTGGACAGATGTAGTCTATGATTTAGTTTATTATAGTTTAAAATGCAGGGTCTCCATCATGAGCACACTGGTCTCCAAGACTTGTTCCTGTTCTTGGTGAAAACTAGAACAGTGCAATAATTAATAATGCAAGAAATGAATCTAAAGCCAACCTGCCAGGATGGAATAATGTAAGAAACTAATCTAAAGCCGATCTGCCCACACCTGACCTGCTCCAGTAGGTAGCTGGCAGATTGTACATTCTTTCAAAAACACAAGTTATTATATTAAAACATTATTGTCTGGCATTTAAAATTATATTATATAGACAAAGGTATGTGGACACCAGGCCTCAACATCTCACGTTAATCCCCATTTGGTGTTATAATAACCTCTATTCTTCTGAGATGATGTTCCACTGGATTTTAAAGTATGCATGTGGTGATTTGCACTCAAGAAATCCAGGCCTTACTAACATATCGCTGTCTGGCATGTCCAGAGATACTCAGGAAATTATTCATACCTCCTGCCAACTAGCTGCCAGGATCACTGATATGACATGAGATGCTTAGCACCTGCTGTGCATATGTTGAACAAAATGGCACAGTATTATATGGACACACACACATTTAGAAGAACGAGATTTGTGTTTTACGGTGCTATAAGGATTTTAAAAGGTTTTATAAGAAATTCTCATTGGGGTCTAGAAGTATGAAGTATGTAGGAATAAAAAAGATTAATACTAGCTATGTGATTCTGGTTAGTGAGAAGGTCTTTATTTTCCTTTAACAAAACATCTTGGACAAGGATTGCTGCTTGGGACTTCCATAGTCTTTTAATCCAATAGTCCAAATATTATTGGACTTTTGGATTCTTCTTCTTCTTCTTCTGTGGCGACCCCTATTTGTAGAAGCCTAAAGAAGAAGAAGAAGAAGAAGAAGAAGAAAAGAAGAAGAAGAAGAAGTCCAAATACATTTGCATTTTAACGAATTTACCTCGCACTGCAACACACTGTCTGAGATCCTCCAGCACTGCTAGACTGGTACCACCTTCTCTCAGGGTAAGAGGTAAGTATACTTCAAGGCTCTTCTCAGTTCTGGCACCGAGGTGGTGGAATGAACAGTCCCTGGCTATCTTCAAGCGACGAAACACTTAAACTAACAGTTGTTAAAAACTAGCAGTGTAGATTTATTGATTGCTAGAGCCTCAAATCACTTTTGCACGGTGCACTAGACAAGGGCTTCTGCTAAATGCTGCAAATGTAATGAAATGTACATAAACAAGAGTCATATGATATTTCACAAAATTGCTCAAGTATAGATAAGATTTTTGTTTTCTTAACATTTACACTACAGCATTGTTGAAATGTCAGTTCTGATTTGTCAGGGTAAGAGTGGATTAATTTTTTATAATCACAATGTTTTTCTAATAAATATTTTTATAGTAACTACTGATTTACATGTTAAACAGTATAAATGAAGGTTAATGATAAATTAATTTACTTCTAATATAATTTTCATAATGTTTTACATTTATAGAAGGCTAGTTCTTGGTTTTTCAGAATGGGAAAGTGTTAAGGGCAGACAGGCTGAGTGCTTATCAGTAAAATAAGTTGCATTTTTTTGTATTATTAATTTAAATATAAAAAGCTGGTGAGGAAACAACTGTTTGTAGCTGCTAGCAGGACATACTTGTTTCATAGACGTCTCACAACAATAAATGTAATTATATACAAAGTACAGGACTGCATGTTGTCAATTACGGATTAAATCATTATTAAAGCACTGCATTATGAGGAGAACATAATGCAATATTTCAGGAGATATTTTAGGACATGTAAAATGATAATAATAATCATTGTTTTAGGATTATTTTATTAATTTTTTCGTTCCAAAATTATAATCTGATTTAAATTATGGTATATTGAATTTTGTACGATTTTTAACTTGGATAATACAACTGAAACACACAATATAGACAAAAGCATTGGAACACTTAAATTTTCCAGCAATATGTGGTTCTTCCCCAAATTGTTACTACAAAGTTCCTCTTCAGGAACTTGAGCTGCATCAACAACGCTTTGGGAACGCTTCCACGTTTTCCATGCTCTGAATCACGTGGGTAATGATGTGGGGGGATGTTGGTGAGCTCTCGGATACAACCCCTCAGCCAGCTGACCTTTTGCGGGAGCTACATGTGGGAGGCACCTCGAGTGGTCAGGAAGTCTGTGAGCTTCGATGTGCTACAGACTTAGCTCTTAGAGCTACCAAAGATACCGCTAGGGCCATTGGTGCCCTTGTGTTCACAGAGAGGCACATATGGCTCACCCTGTCTGATCTTACCGACAGGGATAGGGCCATGCTTCTGTCACACTCGTGGGTCTGCTTGGCGGGCGCAGCCTGAACCACAAACCAGCACCTCCATGCATTGTGAGGTGCAAAGGCAGAGCATTCTTCAGAGCAAAAAAGCATTCTTTCAACCCTTATGCAGGCACAGTTGTCCCCTGCACATGTTGAATCTATCCTTTTGGCCATCAGGAGAGTGAGAAAAGGCCTGTCACTTGTGAAGCAATTTCCAAGACTGCTGGGTCTGATTACAGCTGCGTCCAATGTGGTTCCACTTGGCCTTCTGCAAATGAGACTCCTCCAGTGGTTGCTCAGGACCCAAGGGTTCTCTTGAAGGGGCAACCCACTCCATATGATCAAGTTCACGCCATGAGCCCTATGGTCCTTTGATGTGTGTAAAAACCCAAGGTTCCTGTCTTAAGGCCCCATGCTGGGGGTTCCTGGTTGTCACTAAGCATTTATGACAGATGTGTTCCTCACAGGGTGGGGGGCAGTCATGAGTGGCCACTCTGCCCAAAGTCTCTGGGAAAGGCCCTATTGTATGTGGCATATCAATTGCCAATAGATGCTGGCCATGCTTCAAACTCTGAAGCATTTCCTTCCAGACCTTTTAGGCCAACATGTGCTGGTCCGTTCGGACAACACTGTGGTGGTTTCCTACATCAACCACCAGGGGTGTCTGCGATCTTGCCTCCTTTACAAGCTGGCACGTCAGATCCTCCTGTTCTCCTTGAGAGCAGCGTATATCCCAGGCCACTTAAACGAGGGAGCAAATGCCCTCTAAAGGCAAAGGCCAAGGCCTGGGTAATGGCGACTCCGCCCAGATGTGGTGGAGCAAATCTGGAAGAAATTAAGAGAGTTCAAGTGGACCTGTTCACGACTCAGTTAACGTCACACTGTCCCCTCTGGTTTTCCCTCACACCCCTGGACCCTCTTGATGCTATGGTACAGGCATGGTCGAGGCTGCACCTTTACACCTTTCCTCCTGTCGGCTGCTCCCAGGAGTTCTGGAGCTAGTTCACTGGGACGGAGTCACTTAGATCCAGTTAACTGGTCAATCGGTCCAGTGCTCTAATTCCTTTAAGAACAGTTCACCAAAGGGTTGGCTCCTTTCTCTCTTAAGGTTTATGTATCCTCTTTTGCAGCCTGTCATACTTTCCTTGTGGGGCGATCACTGGGTAAGAACCCATTGGTAACACGTTTCCTCAGTGATACAAAGAGACTGAGGCCTCCGGTACGATCTAGAGAGCCTGTGTGGGATTTAGCCATTGTCTTTGAGGCCCTGTCAGAGCCTCCTTTTGAGCCATTGTCCGAGGTGCCTCTGAGGTTCCTTTCAGTCAAGACTGTGTTCCTCCTGGCCATCTCCTCTCTAAAGAGAGTAGAGGATCTTCAGGCCCTCTTTTTGGCCCTTTCTTTCCTGGAATTTATGCCAGGCATGGCCAGGGCCTCTCTCTACCCGAAATCTGGGTATGTTCCCAAGGTACCCTTGGTCAATCCATGACCGGTAAGGCTCCAGGCTTTCTTTCCTCCCCCTTTTCAGGCCCCAGACCAGGAGAAGCTTAACTGACTGTTTGCACTGGACATAAACATCCACAGAATGGAACTGTGGAGGAAGTTGAAACAGCTGTTCATTTGCTATGGCACTCAGAGGAAGGACATTGTTTATCTGAAATAAATGGACATTCGGTGCAAACCAGATGAGGATGGGTTCCCTCTTGAGTCTGGTTCCTCTCAAGTTTTCTTTCTTATGCCATCTTGGAGAGTTTTTCCTTGCCATAGTTGCCACCGGCTTGCTCATCAGGGACAAACTTACACTTCTTATTCATTTTTATCACCACATTATCTGTGTAAAGCTGCTTCGAGACAATGTTCATTTTTATAAGCACTACAATATAAAAAAAATTAATTGAATTGAAATTCTTGTTGCCTTCTATACTTCATGTTGTGCTAGTCTACGTCTATGGTGGCAGGAAATAATACACTAGTCAAGTCAAGTCAAGTCAAGAGGCTTTTATTGTCATTTCTACTATACACAGTGGTACACAGTACACAGTAAAATCGAGACAACGTTTCTCCAGAACCCTGGTGCTACACTAAACAACAACAAACAAAACAACATAGAGCTACAACACAAGCTACATAAAGTGCATCGAGTGCAACCTGGTGCAAACAGTGCAGACAGACAGTGCAGACAGACGACACAAGACAAGACATAAAACCCTATATAGTGCCGACCAGTAAACCTACTGTATACTTGATTATACAGTACTGTACAAGAAAACTGTAAAAAACTATACAAAATAAAAAAAAAAAAACTATCCCAGAAGTGAGTATAAACAGTACAATGTAGTGCAAAATAATACAGCAGCAGTCGAAGGTGCAAAAAACAGCATGTAAACAGTATAATACAATGATAATGATAAATGTGCAAAAACAGCAGTTGAGAGTATGATACAGTTGAGAATAATAAATAAATAAATGAATGGTGGTGGAATGGATTGAGATGAGTGATGAGTGTGTTAAGTGTTAAGTCCAGGAAAAATTTTACAGTTCGTTACACACATTTGAGTGCGTGTGTGTGTGTGTGTGTGTGTGTGTGTGTGTGTGTGTGTGTGTGTGTGTGAGTTCCGTTTCATTTCTGTGCATTAAGAAGCCTGATGGCTTGTGGAAAGAAACTGTTGCATAGTCTTGTTGTGGCAGCCCGAATGCTTCGGAACCGTTTTCCTGATGGTAGGAGTGTAAAAAGTTTGAAAAAGCCACGCAATAACAAGAAATAGGTTGATGGGCTGAAAACGGCATGCAGTGACAAGGAAAGAATATTAATCATTTTACCAATAGATTAAAACTCAAGTAACAAGCCTGTTTTTACAATATAAGAAGTCGAAAGTACAGATATTTGTGTTGGAGATATTTTGTTAAATTGTCTGAAAAATAAATAGTGACAAAGTACTGAAACCAGAAAAATCTACTTTATTACAGTCACAAAGTATTTGTACTTCATCACTTCTCATTTCTGGGAATAACTAAGGATATTGTACATGGACATTCAGAGGCTGATCTGACAAATGTCAGTGATTAATGATTCCAGTGTAAATATAAACCTAATTTAAATTATAAAGCAATATATTATATATATTGACAATCCTGTCATTTGCACCACCATGCACTCCCACACTTTATGTACATTACTGGTCTGTATCCCTATTTATTACCCACACTGTCTATACTGTCTCATATTGTCTGTATTGTCTTGTATAGTCTGTTTTTGTCTTGTTGTGTCTGTTTTGTCATGTATAGGTTTTTATTTATGTCTGTACTTTTGAGAGTAACAAACAGCTGGAACCAAATTCCTTGTGTGTGTCAACACACTTGGCCAATAAACCTGATTCTGATTCTGATTCTGATTCTGATATTGATATATATTGGTCAGTAACATGATCTATTAAGTTAAAACAGTTAAGAATTAGTATGATCTTAGATACTTCTGAAATACTGGTCACATGCACACTGTAGCAATAAAGTTTCCCCATTAAATCTAGAGTATATACAGAGGTTTCATTTTGTGGACAGAGATCACACACACCCACAAACACTTACTTACTCTCTTCTGTTCTCTGATTAATGCCAGACATCCAAGCATTGGGTCTGAAGAAAGGAATGTTCTTTAATCCTGATCCATATTTAAAGATTGCGATCCACCCTGGAAAGCATAGCATCTTTCCTGCTCTCCCTCACCATGGTCAGGAAAAGAGATCTGGCATCATCTGCAATACCATCAACCCTGACTGGAAGAGAGAGGTCAGTCCTTATTTCCCTTCTCCATTACAACAATCCATGTGCACATTATACACACACAACATACTAAAATACAGTTTATACACATGTATAGCAGTTTAGGTGTCTGGTGAAACAGCTCAGACAGATGAAACAATTTGTCGAGATATTTGGATTTTCAAATAGTGTTTGATGTGCCTGTAATATGTTAGCATACTTGTTTTGTAGCACACTGAGTCTTGATATCACAGTTTTTCCTTTTCTGCTTTGTTGTCTTTAATTGTACGTTGCTTTCAGCTTTTAAAACTGTTAAAGCGTGATTATTAGCTTCCACCCCACCCACCCCCAAAGCTGCTATTGGCTGATCTAACCTTCCCATGAACATAAATTCCCACATGGCATCATTTAACATCTCAAATCTACTATTTTCTTTTTTTAAATCTACAAAAAATTATCTTATTTTTACATCAGCCCCAAAAGGTTACATGTAAAACATGTACTATACAAGCATTAAATGAAATAACAGTTTAAGTACAAGTGTAGCTAGGTTAGCTATAATGAAGTATGCCATGTGTTTTTTTTATTTATTACCAAATCAATTTTGCCAAAACATACTGTACGTATACAAGACATTACAGTGGTAGCTTTTAAACTGTCCCAGTTCTGGGGGGTTATCTGCTCTGCTCACTTGCAAATGTAAGGTAGATGCCTTCATAACATGCAATGTTTGATCATGTTAACCAAATATAGATAGGTAGAGGTAAACATTTAAGAATATACTGTACACCAGAAAAAAAGGAAATTGAGGTAATCATATGCTACTACACAGTAAGTGGGGTATTAGGGAGGAGACAAATCTGTACAGAAATATGAAAGAGACATTAGTTTTACACTAGCTACTGAGTAATTCATATAACTATACTTGGGAAGCTCCCTTAAAATAAAATTACTGAACAATGTGCCAGAAGCTTAGAGAGTTAACTCCCAAAATAGATTTCCAGCAGCCAGAGAGTCTTAACCATCCATGAAATATACAACTTATAGCATTAGGCAGCCATCAGCACATCACGAGTGTGAAATATGGCTTCATCTCAGAGTCAGCGCATGGCTGATCATGCAGAAATCCCCCACAGCGTGGTATGTGATCTCGAGACTGATGCTTCTCTCACAGATAATGGAGCCATTATGAGCCTTGGGAACCCTGGTGACTTGAGCCTAACATGATATGCATAACCACTGGGGATTTTTCCACAATACTTTTCTAGTTAATGCCGATACAGTGCATTGTTTCACATTGTTCATTGCTAACTGTAAGGATGTTATATATGTGAGGGCTAGAAAATATCTATTTATAGCTTTCTGATAAAACTAAGTTGAGCAGTGAATTAGATAAGATCTCAGTGATTTCATAAGAATAATGTAGGATAAGTGAGAAGAGCGGTAGCTTCATTCATGATTTCTAATCTCTTAGGTGTTTCAGTATAGTGAGGAGCAAACTGGCTAACTCTGTATTATACATATACATATACATATCTAAAAAAACAAAACAAAAAAGTCTACATGAAACTGGGAGTCAAGAGCCATATTGGTAAAGATTGAAGAAAATAAATGAGCCCCTGATGGTGGTACTGGAGCATCTGCAGCAATTTAGACCCTCCCTAATCAGTATACAGTGTTTTCTAAGCAGATGGCTTTATGGGATGCCAGAGGAGGAAGAGGAGGCAGAAGAAGCAGCTTTGATGCTTGGATCCCTGATAAAAAATTACAATAAACCTGTAGCTGCAAAAGTAAGGGAAGAGAACTGGTCCATTGTTCTAAGTGAACCTTTTCGCTGCTTCTTTGTTCAGATTGTTGCTCAAGAGCCAAATAGCAGCAACGTAATGATTAATGAAGGGATTAAACCCCAACCTTCTGATCAGTAACCCGCATTTAGCCGATGGCCATTACTACCCATTACTAGCCGCTGGCCATTACTACCCTAGGGTGATCGCTGCTGCTGCCCAAAATCTTTATAGAAAGATGACTTTTTTTTTTATATGAAAGCGTGTACACATGTAGGGCAGTTAAATTCTTTTATTTTGTTTGTGACCTTTTCCTGTCTTATCTTTTCGATTGTTTATTTCTCAGTATCTCTGGGTGTGAGGAAAGTGTGGGGGAGGGGAAGCTATATGCTCAAACATGGAGATTGCCGTAAAGCATGACTGTGACACTGTTAAACGGATCTCCTCTATGGCGAGACCGTAAATCGTATTTCCTCTCCCTCACCAGCAATTGATTGGATGGAGCTTACACTCCTACATATTGCTGCATCTGCTTACTTTCTTGTCTGCCAGATCAAAAGCAGGAAGCACATAGGTGATCTAACTGACCCTATATAAAGTTTGTCATACTTTCCTTGTGAGGAAGTTAAATTTATTTTTATTTAATTAATGCAATGCTTATAACTAAAACTCATCCTAAGCTTAATCTCTATTACCCAAAAGTAACACTGTAGCTTTAAGAAAATTTTTACACAAACACATGAAAAGGTTTTTCCTGTAAGAGTGCAATTTCTGCTACTGGCAGGTAATGCCCTCCAGGTTGAATAAAGATTTTATATTTTATTCTGCAATCCTGCATGTTCAGGGACAATACCACCAAATTTCATTACCCTAAAAATCAAAGGTTATTAAATATTGTATAAGAAATAAATTGTATAAAATAAAATAAAGCAGGGGTAATTAGTGGAGGGTTGGGCAGTTCTTACACCAAAACCTTTTTGCTTCACTATTTCATCAATCAGCTTTTCAAACATTTTGAATAATTCATTGAATACAGAACACAGTTAGGTAAAGTTCTCTGCAGCAAGCTTTTTACCAACATCCATTTTTCAAAAAGACTATTTACATCCTTAAATCTTTAACAGTTACACCATGGATTCAGCACTTAAGTCCTACTTTTACTGGGGTAAAAAGGAATGGTGGTAACATGGTAAAAATGGAAATGATGGGTGAGGTGGGGGTGGCGGTGGTGAAAAAGGAATGGGTGGGGGGTTTGTGGTGAAAAAGGAACGGGGGGGGGGGTTCGGGGAACAAGGTGCGAAAGAAACGGCATAATGTGGTGAAAGAGAATCAGATGGTCAAGGTGAAAGAATTGGTAGTGTGGCTTAAAAAAAGGCAGGCATGGTGGAAAAAAAACAAGGGGTGCTTGGTCATAAAAAATAAAAAATAAAAAAGGAGAGGGGTGGCATGATGAAGAAAACACTAGAGAAATATTTTACCTTATCCAAAACCAAGAACTTTTTTTTTTTTTTCAAAAGTCTTTTTGCTGCCACATCACCAATAATTATCATTAACAAACAGGTAATAACTTCTTCAGGCTTAAAATAAGAAAAACAATAGTCAAAAGCTGCCACTAACTTCCCAAAAAAAGTACCTTCTCAAACAAAAATTTAAAGAAATTACAAAAATATCGTACTCCAATAACTTCATTCCTAACCCAAAACTAAGAAAAAGTAAAGAAAGATGGAAAATGTTATATATCCATTGCATACAAACAATTTACACAACTACGCAGCATCACAAAGGAAAAAATTTGTACCATTTCTTTTTGCACTTATACTTATATTTCATGCTCCACCCTTCAACATTAGGCAAAAGTACTACCTGCTGCACTTTCATGCTCCTAAAATAACAAATAATAATAAATAATAAAAAATATTTAACATTTTGCATTACAGCTTTCAGTTTGCTGAGAGACAGATGATAAATACAGTGGAGATAGACCTCTTCTCATGGAGTTATTATATTGGTAGTATTTATCAAACATGTGCACAGTGTTTTTTCCATTCACCATGTTGCGTGCTGTGCATCAGGTGCAGAAGCTGCTTCAAAAACAGACGCATAAGTGCTGCTAGCATTGCTTTAGAGGTTGCAGAAGCCCAAACCATATGCCTTACACTGCATCAAGTTGCTTTTCTGGGCATCTTCCCAGAAAAAAAGCCTCTTCTGAAGTTGACTCACAAGAAACCCCACAAAATGCTCTAAAAGCATGAATTACTGAAACCATGCCCTGTGGTCTAATCAGACTAAGATAAACTTGATTGGCTCAGATGGTGTCCAGCATGTGAGGCAACGCCCTGTTGAGGCGTTAAGTACCAAGACAATTGTGTCTTGCCTACAGTCAAGCATGGTGGGGGTAGCATCATGGTCTGGGGCTGCATGAGTGCTGCTGGTACTGGGGAGTTGCGGTACATTGAAGGAAACATGGATTCCAACATGCAACATGCATGTGACATTCTGAAGCAGGACATGATGCGCTCCCTTTAATAACTGCAGTTTTCCAACATAATAACAACCCCAAACACACCACCAAGAAGACAGCTGTCTTGCTGAGCAAGCTGAAGGTAAAGATGATGGAGTGGCCAAGTATGTCTCCAGACCTGAACCCTATTGAGCACCTGTGGGGCATCCTCAAGCAGAAGGTGGAGAAGCACCATGTGTCTAATATTTAGCAGCCTCATAATGTCATTATAGGGGAGTGGACTTAAATGGTTGCTGAAATGTGAGGGGTGTACTCACTATTTTGAGATACTGTAGATCTTGATCTAATTGGGCTCTTTGATATGGAAATAATTTTGGTCTTTGGACTTCAGTCTTTTCTGTATGTATCTTTTCACATAAAATCAAGACATACTATGAAACTCAGTGTTTATTGCCAACATTATTAAATGGGAAGTGAAATCACCACTCAAATCCCTCTAGAAATTTTCTTTTACTTTTACAGGTAACTTTATACAATGTAGGAGAGTGCTGTACTGCTAGGTCTGAGAAAGGAGACCCAAAAAGCTATAGCCACATTCTGGAGTGTTCCACATATACTATTTAATCTTCTGGTAAAGGGTAATTGGATCTAAGTATATAATTATCAGAATAAAGAGTTTGATTCTTAGCTCCAAATCCACTTACCTTTCCCCTCTTAATGGTCCAACCCAGTTTCTTTACATCCTCTCTAGATGAAGTGAGAGCTAACAGTGATTAGTGTTCCTGGAAACATCAGAAAACTCCTATTTGTTTTTGGTTGTTTAATTGTGAGTGGCAATGATTATGCTCTCTTGACCATTTATGACATTTCTAGTTTTTGTGTAGAGCGTTCAATGTTTTATTTATTTCAAGGTTAAGGTTGTGTCATACACTATAGAAAAAAATTTGTGGACACAGGATCTTCACAACTATGTGTTGTTCTTAAAATGTTGCCATAATGATAGAAGTGCAGAATAGTTTGGAATGTCTTTACATGTTTACATGTTTAGCATTAAGCAAACCTTTTACAGCATGAGAATGTCCCTGTGCACAAAATGAGATCTATAAAGATACACTGTGCAACGATTGTAGTGGAAGAAATTCTTGTCCATCCAGACTTTCTTGTCCATCTAATCTAGTAAAAAGCTTTTTTAGGAGAGTGGAGGTTGTTATGCAATGAACTCAATATTTATGACCATGGTTTTTGAGTTTTATAATTTATGTGCTCACATACTTTTGGCCACATAGTGCATGTAGAACTCACCAACAATGTGTCACAATATATTTATTAAAATAAGAGAAAAATTATAAAAAATGTTAAGAATTGAATTTTCTAATCTTCTTTTTTGAAGTAGAGAACATACAGATTGTAGACAAGGATAAAAAAGTTGACAAGTTGCTAAAAACCTTTTAAAACTCTCCTAAACCAGGTCAGTTGTTAGTAGCCTGTGTTATGCGAGGTACGGAGGCGGAAGCCGGAGTAACGGCAAACATAAACTTTATTCAGCAAAGGCAGAGCCAACACAAAATACCCGTGCAGACTCGGGATAATCCGGCAAACGGCAGTTCAAAAGAATACAACCACGGTGCGTGAAGAAGGAAGCGCGGCACGGGGTGAAGCGACGGGGAAGCGTCTCTAGTCCGAGGTGCGCTGGGAAAGCCAAGCGGCAGTGGAAAGGACGCGGAGTCCGGGAGGAGAGAGTATGCAGCGGCGGCAGCGGAAGCAGCGGAAGCGAACACACACATGAACCTACAATAACAGACCCCGAGTGTGGGTGAGTGAGTGGTTTATATGGAGGCAGGGAGAGAGTTCATAATGCGCTTCAGCTGTGTGTGATTTGCGCTGCACGCTTGGGAGCGCGCAGCGGCAAAGGCAGCCTCTGAAGGAGGCGTGGCAGGTGGATTCCTGACACCACCCCCCAAAGGCGGCACCGACGCCCCAAGCCGCCACCAGCCCGGTGGGCCCGGGCACTCGGAGGAGGGCCTCCAGTCCTCCAGGGTCAAGGGGACCCGGCCGGGCCGTCACGGAGCCAGGAACAGCAAGGAAGGGCCCCAGGCGGCGACCACACCTGCGTAGAGCCGGGACGGAACACAGCCCCATGCGGAGGCCAGGAACGGGTGAAGTCCATGGCGCAAGCCAGAGGTGGAGAGACATCCACCACGGAGACCTGGAGCAGAGCGACACCCTCAGCAAAGGCTGCAGGCGGCGCGGCGAACCCCTGGAGACCCGGGCGTAACGGCGACCCTGGCGGAGACAGGAGGCGGAGAGACGACCTGTGGAGACCCGGGCGGGCAGCGTCTTGGCGGAGACAGGAGGTGGAGAGCGACCCCTGTGGAGACCCGGGCGGGCAGCGTCCTGGGCGGAGACAGGAGGCGGAGATGACCCCTGGAGACCCGGGCGGGCAGCGTCCTGGGCGGAGACAGGAGGCGGAGAGATGACCCCTGGAGACCTGGGCGGGCGGCGCCCTCAGCGAGGACAGGAGTCGGAGAGACGATTCCCTGGCGACCTGGAGCGGAGCGACGCCTCAGCGGAGACAGGAGGCGGCTGTAGGTCCTCGGCGGAGACCTGGAGCTGTGAGACGGCCACAGCGGAGACCCGGAAGGGGTGACGCCACGGTGGGGACCTGGAGCAGAGCGACGCCTCAGCGGAGACAGGAGGCGGAGAGACGACCCCTGCGGAGACCCGGAGCGTAACGACGACCCTGGCGGAGACAGGAGGCGGAGAGACCCCATCCACGGAGCTCTGGAGCAGGCTGACACCTCGGTGGAGACTGGAGGCGGAGAGATACCAACAGCGGAGACCGGAGGTGGAGCCACGCCCTCAGCGAAACCGGCAGCTGAGCGACTTCCCTGTGGTGGTCTGGAGCTGAGGCGGTAGCCCTGGAGACCTGACACGGCATGGCGTCCCTGGCAGCAACCTGGAGCGGACCGGCGTTACCGGGAAGGACAGCAACGGGACCTCATCACCCACGTGGACCTGGAATGGAGAGACAACCTCTGTGACTACCGGAAGCAGGGCAGAGCTTTCGGCGAGGCTTACCGGCTGGAAGACCTCGGGTGGAGACCGGAGATGGAGCGATGCCCTGACTGAACACAGAGGCTGACTGATGACTTCAGCAGGGTTCATCGTTGTGAGTTCACCCTCCAGGGAACACAGGAGTGACCTGTCCTTGTCCAGGGAGCTTGGAGACAGGATGTCACCGTGAGAGGGGTCCTGAGGCGAGCCGTCACCGAGGAAGGAGCTCGGGAGCGAGGCGTCGCCGTGGGAGGAGCTCTGTGACGTGACTTGGTCCTCAGAGTGCTCGTGGGCGAGCCGTCACCTTTGGAGACTGTGGGCGAGCCGTCGCCTGCAGATTCAGCCAGGGGCAGTGGTTCGACATCCCCTTCATAGTCCAGGAACTGAGGTGAGTGCGCTGGGGACCCCTTGGGAAGAGAGAAGGTCTGTGACGAGCATCGCCTACAGAGTGATCGTGGGGCGAGCCGTCGCTTCTTGGAAGACTGTGGGGCGAGCCGTTGCCTGCGGATGAAGCCAGGGGCAGCGGTTCGACGTCCTTTCGCAGTCTTGGAGCGGAGTGGAGAGCTCTGGAGAACGAGAGGTGGCATCGCCTCAGGAGACTGTGGGGCGAACCGTCGCCGGTGGAGCCCGGGGGCAACGGGACGACTTCCCTTTCGCAGTCTTGGAGCGGAGTGGAGAGCTCTGGGGCACGAGAGATGGCATCGCCCTCAGGGAGACTGTGGGGCGAACCGTCGCCGGTGGAGCCCGGGGCAACGGGACGACTTCCTTCGCAGTCCAGGGACTGAGGTGAGAGCTCTGGGGATCTCTTGGTGGAAGCGGAGCTCTGAGATATGGCATCGCCTTCTGGGAGACGGGGGGGCGAGCCGTAGCCTTTGGTGACGCCCGGGGGCGACGGGTCGACGTCCCTTTCGCAGTCTCTGAGACGAGTTGTGTGCTCCGGGACCCCTTTGGTTGAAGCGGTGCATGGGCTTGGAACCGAGCTCTCCTTGGGACTTGGGAGCACAGAGGAGCTCACGTCAGGAACCGGGAGCGGAGCCGAGTTCTCGTCAGGGACCTGGAGCACAGAGGAGCTCTCCTGGAAGCCTAGGCGCGGGAAGGGAGCTGCCTGGAAGCCTAGGAGCGGAGAGGAGCTCGCCAGGAGGCCCTGGGACAAAGCTGAGCTCTCGGGGACTCTCTGCAGCGGAGCCGAGCTCTCGGGGACTCTCTGCAGCGGAGCCGAGCTCGGGACTCTCTGCAGCGGAGCTGAGCTCTCGGGGACTCTCTGCAGCGGAACCGAGCTCTCGGGGACTCTCTGCAGCGGAACCGAGCTCTCGGGGACTCTCTGCAGCGGAACCGAGCTCTCCGGTTCGCTCATGGACAGAGAGGAGCTCACGGTTCGCTCAGGGACAGAGAGGAGCTCACGGGTTCGCTCAGGGACAGAGAGGAGCTCACGGGTTCGCTCAGGGGCAGAGAGGAGCTCACGGGTTCGCTCAGGGACAGAGAGGAGCTCACGGGTTCGCTCAGGGACAGAGAGGGGCTCGCTGGGTCGCTCAGGGACAGAGAGGAGCTCTCACGGAGGTCCGGGGCTGGAGCCGAGCCCTCACGGAGGTCCTGGGGCCGAACGGAGCTCTCCTCGGGACACGGGAACGGGGAGGAGCTCTCAGGGCCGTTCGAACGAAGAGGGCACTCTGTAGACACCGGTGCGGAACGGAGCTCTCCACAGGACCCTGGAGCGGAACGGAGTCGTCCCGGAGATTCTGGAGCAGAAGGGAGAGTTCCCGGAGGTCCTGTAGCGGGACAGAGCCGTCCTGGATGGCCTGGAGTACGGCGGTGATCCCCTGGAGAACCTGAGGCGGAGCGGACCTCCCCTGGAGGGCCTGAAGCAGGGCGGAGACCTCCTGGAAGCTCTGGCGGAACAGCGTTCTCGGGGCCAGGGGTGAGGAGATGAAGATCAGCCGTGGTCATCCCAAGTTCCTTGGTGAGCAGCTGCAGGAACTGGGCGCAGGAGCGGAACTCTCCTCCAGTCGCATCCCACAACTCACTGGCAAGAGAGTGCTTCCCAGTCAGTAGAGAGATGTGGAACGCGATCTTAGCACTCTCCGTGGGAAGCTGGACGGATCGCCTCCATGTAACCTTCCACGCTCCGTAAAACACGCTCCACTCAGCCCTGTTGCCGGAGAAGCGAGCCGAGTCCTATGACGTCATTAGGGGCGTGGCGCTGCCGGCGTGCCGAGAAGCGGCTGCGAGCTTCCGGGTTTTCCGGGCGGAGCTTGGCTGCCGCTGATCGTGGCTGAGCGAACCCGACCTCGAGGCACGGCTCGCGCCGGGACCATGGCGTTAATCCGATCATGTCTTGTCCTTTTCTTTTTTTTTTTTTTTTTTTTGTATATTCCTTTTCAGGGGTCCGTTATTCTGTTATGCGAGTGCGGAGGCGGAAGCCGGAGTAACGGCAAACATAAACTTTATTCAGCAAAGGCAGAGCCAACACAAAATACCCGTGCAGACTCGGGATAATCCGGCAAACGGCAGTTCAAAAGAATACAACCACGGTGCGTGAAGAAGGAAGCGCGCACGGGTGAAGCGACGGGAAGCGTCTCTAGTCCGAGTGCGCTGGGAAAGCCAAACGCGGCAGTGGAAAGGACGCGGAGTCCGGGAGGAGAGAGTATGCAGCGGCGGCAGCGGCGGCAGCGGAAGCAGCGGAAGCGCGAACACACACATGAACCTACAATAACGGACCCCGAGTGTGGGTGAGTGAGTGGTTTATATGGAGGCAGGGAGAGAGTTCATAATGCGCTTCAGCTGTGTGTGATTTGCGCTGCACGCTTGGGAGCGCGCAGCGGCAAAGGCAGCCTCTGAAGGAGGCATGGCAGGTGGATTCCTGACACCTGACAGTACAGTTTTCACAAAAACATGCCGGTTCATTATATCCATTACATTTCCCTTTATGCACCCTAATGTGCTCCTTGCACATTATCCAACACTAGCGGGCACAGTTATATTACTAGTTTCTATTTTTAACTTTTTAATTGGTCTGATTTTAATTAGTGTCTTTATACCACTGTTAAATTCTCAATTCTAAATTATATGAATTAATATAAAAAATAAAATATATTTCAAATATAGAATAATTGAAATACCTTTATGAATTAAAAATACCTTTATGATACAGGGAAAGTGGTAGCTCAGTGTTTAAGGCTCTTTTACTGATCAGAAGGTCAGGGTTTCAAGATCTAGTATCACCAAACTGTCACTATTGGTCCCTTGAACAAGGCCCTTAACCCTCTGTGCTCCTCGCCCTGTACCATGGCTGCCCCTGCGCTCTGACCCCAGCTTACAAACAAGTTGGGATTAATTTTGAAGAAATAAATTTTACTGTGCTATAATGTATATGTGACAAATAAAGGCTGTTCTTCTTTTTTTTTTTTACTTATTCTACAAATTTTGCCTAATCACCAACATTATTAAGAGTAAACTGCTACCACTGTCAGTGTTCAAAACATACAAATCAGGAATAAAACTTAAATGAAATGAATCACTCAAATCTGATATAGTTTTGTTTTCATCTGACTAATTGGGGAACAGCTGTAGAATGTGAATGAGGGCCTCACTGAGTTTGGGTGCTTGGCCCCTCAAAAGTGTTGCTTGCAGCTTTAATTAATATGATATTTGTTGCCATTTTATAAAAAAAATGCTTTACTGCATTATTAATCAATCGTTTGATCATTCACTAATGAGCTTAATTGGTTGACATTAGATCAATTAGTTCATGCTCTGAAATATGGGCAACATGGCAACTAAAATCAGCACACAGGGGAACCCATCCACCACACCATGGCCTTAGGCATTGGCCTATACAACCTAATGAATGGGCCTGCACGGCTTTCCAACACATTACAGCAGTTACATTCTGGTTAATTGTTAGAGGAATATCAGCTGCTATCAACTTGTCTTTCTTTCACTGTTGTTTTTTAGAGAGCATCATTACTGCAGTTTTCCACATGGCTCCAGGGTGAAAGAATGCAGCGTTTCAGGAGAGATCATTACATTCCCCTTCTGCTAAAAATGGTTAGGATCTATAATGAATGGCAACACTATCTGGATGACCTACAGTTTTTTAAGCATTGATTAGGAATTTATTGTGGCAGCCTGAGGCCAGCCTGAAATAATGTCTCACTGTTGTGCCCTGGTGAGGAATTTGCGAAACGTTAACAATCCCTGTGTAGCCCACACTTAATTTATTTTTATCCTCTTAACATCAGGACTCATTCTTTTTTATATATTTAATAAAATTGAATTATTTAAATTTCAGTGTTCGTTTTTTTAATACAGAAAACCAGAGTTACAGTATGAGTACTTCGGAGAAATTAATATTCTTAATTAGGGAAGACAGTGTATTTTTCCGCTTTTGCTAGGCTAAAGCACAGCGGGGAAAAAAAACTGCTAAAAATGAAATTGAAAAAGCTGCAGGGGTCTGAAAGGCGACTGCAGTGTGATTATATCCTTTAGATGCACATTATATTTTCACCCCAGCTGAATGCAGAAATTGGGAGAACAAAGTAAAGCACTAGATATAATGTGCTTTACTCTAAAGACACTGCTTTTAGTAATGAGTTTCTCATGCTGACTGCAGTAGAAATATAATAGAAAGGTCCAAGGAGTAAATTGCCTGTTAGTCAGCTGAATTCTTGTAGTGCACTGCTCTGAGATGACTCCTTTTTTTCATGGGAGGATGTGGCTTTTTCTCAGAATTGCATCAAATGATATCGCTTAAACTGCAATTGAATTAAATACAATGTTCAGACTACTCTTAAGAGCAATGTGGCACAATGTGTCCTAAAACTGAATTCTTCTGATGCCCTTGGAATTTGGATTGAGTTCAAGTTTATCCCTCAGACTTGGCTAAGGCAAAGCTTTTTAAAGAGGCTTATTCAGCATACAGGCACTGCTGCTTGGCTCAGCATCTTAAGTTCTAACAGTAGCTCCTGGGACACACTAGTTCTGGGTTCTGCTGTCCTTCAGCTGTGCAGGATGATAGGAGTACTTAAGAGTAAATGTCACAGTTAATATCAAGCCCACTACCTCTAAATTTAGGTAATGAAGTTGAGCCATATGAAGGCAAACATTCACTGAAGAGTCTCTATGGGTTTCTCTTCCATTCAACCATAGCACTTCTTTAAACACTTACCAGTCAATTACATGCATTATAATGCATGTGAAAGGCAGGCCAGACATTTATGGCCCAGCATTTCTTTCTTTCCTTCCTATATGTGGTGCCCCTTCAAGTTCCAAAACAGTGGCAACGAAAACATGGAGAGAAACATGGAAGGGAGAAACATGTCTTATTAGGTATGCCTATTGCTACATTATAGTTTAGGGCCCCATGTAATATGATCCGAGTGCATATACAGTAGGGACTCCAGCAAGCCTGGCGAAGTAAACAAATATGTTTTTAACATAAACTTAAACATTGAGACTGTGGGTCTTAGTCCCAAATACTAATTCTAAGGCTTTTCCATAACTCTAGGGCTTTGTTAAAAAAAAATCTCTGGCCGTTGCTTTAGTCTTCACTATTCGAGGTACCACCAAATAGCTTGCACCTTCTGTTTCCTGGATGTCGATAAACTGTGGTTCAGTGATTACCATTCTTTCATATTGTTTAGGAAGCCTTTGCTGCTGTTACATTTGCTGGAAATCAGTTTTGACATGTAATTAAAATATTTTACTATTATAGATGTCTTTATTGGGTTACTTTTGAACAATATATGCATGTATTTTTATTTTATTAAACTGCAGAACTGTGCAGGAACAAGATACCATGAAAAACTCAACTGGTGATCAAAATGTCTTCACTGTAGCATCCACATACTGTACTAAAATGCTGTGTTTAGTTGAAGCCACTTATTACACTAAATATTTACATGTGTAATGGACCATTATACCCACATGTGGTTCTTCTCAACCTTACAAGGCCAGATTGGAAAAACTTTATTCCTTTGAAAAGAGCTCTGACTTCAACCCTACTAAAACTGTCAGAATGAATTGGAATGGTGGCTGCACTTTATGCAACATCCAGCAATCCTTGCACACTCTCACACACTCTCACACTCTTGTGCTGAATGGACAAACCCCACAGTTAAAATCTATTTTTCCCATGACAGTGTTTAATACAGTACATACTTCAAAATGTTCAATGTTAATGTCCAGTGGTTTTGAAATGAGATATTTAATTCTCAGGTGTCCACATAATTTTGGCCATATAGTGTATCAGCAAAGGTTCTAAATCACGTTAAGGTGGAATCTGTTTTAACTTTATGTGGGTGCAGGTTTTCTTTGCAACCAAAACCAAGAGCCACATCGCTAGTCAAATGAAGGCAAATGCCTTGTGACCAACATCCACAGCAGCTCTTTGTGATTTAAAATGTTGGCATCCTGGATTGGATGATGTAATATGTAGTAAAAGCTACTCAGTAGTTCTCATTACAATTATTGGTCATGCAGCTACCTTGAAGAAGCAGGACAACTTAGAAATGCTGGATGGTCAGTTTATAAAACTAGAGGATGTATGAAATTGAAAAGAATGGAAATTACATGGTCTTAATATAGCATATTCTTTAAAAGTGCAATACCATTTTGCTTTGCTATATTTCCACAGAGATTTAACTTTGTCTCTTTACCAACGGATGTTTTGGAGATTGAGGTCAAAGACAAATTTGCCAAGAGTAGACCCATCATTAAACGTTTTTTGGGCAAGCTGTCTGTGCCTGTTCAACGGCTGCTGGAAAAGCATGCAATTGGGTAGGTGTCATATACTAAATAACATGATCACCATACAGTTCTTACCTTGATGTAATTTTTTCAATAGTGTATTTTCATGTTTTCATTTTTAATATCAATGTCAATTAATATATGTATATTCATATTTTGTAAGCCATATATTTACTAAATCAGTTATTCTTGTGTTAATGCCATATTTCTTCTTATATGCTTATAAACTTTACTTTTCCCAGTGCCCAATATGTCAGGAATAGTAATAACTGTGTGTGTGTTTTTCAACAGAGACCGTGTGATAAGCTATGCTCTAGGCCGCAGGCTGCCAACGGATCATGTCAGTGGACAGCTGCAGTTTCGCTTTGAGATAACATCTTCTATTCATCCAGGTCTATATATATATATACAATGCTGTTAACTATGAATAAATACTGATATTTATTGGTTTCTCACTTTTAGTGTCCTGATCTTGATTGCAGATGATGAGGAGGTGTCTGTTAATGCAGATGCTGCTGTGACCCCTGACGAACAGGAAGTGGAGGAGTTAAATATCGACCCAACACCAACTGCTGACTTGGATGCTAAAGATGACAATCTAAACGAGCTCAATGAGAATATCTGTCTGGATGTTGAGGCAGAGAATACGTTAGCTCTATCTTTTTCTACTAAACCTAGTTCTCCTGTTCATAATGTGTCTAGCATAGAGGAAACAGAGGAGGTTGAAAATGTAGAGGAGGCACCAGATGATGAAGAAAACAAACCACTGGAGGATGTGCCATGCACACTTCAGCTCACTAAACATCAGGACAACAACCCTGAGGAACCACTTGCAGAGCTGAGAGAGATGCATCATGATGGGGATACTGAAGTTACAGAGAATTTTGTAGAAGCTCATGGAGATGAATCTGCAGACAAAATAGGGACAAGAGATAATGGAGTAAATGAAGAAGCCATTAGGGTAAGTACAGAGGTTGAAGATACCACAGAAGTGGAAGGAGCAACAGGCTCCGACCAGACAGACCTAAGAGAGGAGGGAGAGGGTGAGAGTGCAGACCCAGGTTCTCCAAGGACAACTTGTATGATAAAGCGAAAGGCAATGAAGCGCCGTCCCTGCTCGCTTCCTGTCTCTGAACTTGAGACAGTCATTGCTTCATCTTGCACAGAACCTGAAACACCGCGATCACACTATATCCGTATACACCACCTCCTGCACAGCCTTCCATCTGCTCAGCATGGCTCCCGCAGTCAAGATGATGAGGAGACGGTTGGTCTAGATTCTTCTGAGGGTGTCAGCCTAAAACCTGAAGAGAGTGAAAAGGAGGTGGCTGATGAGAACGAAGAAGGATCAAGCGAGGCTCGGTCTCCATCAATAGTCCCAGAGTGTATAGGGCCTTGTTGTTGCAGGATTCTGACTCCGAGCCTCTCTATCGAACGCCTGTCTGAGCTCAACCAGCTCTTAGAGGGTGGAACTCGCTCACGTCTAGAGAGTGAGGACGGGGAAACTGAAAGCGTTGGAGGAGGCTATCGTGTTCACAGGGAGAGTGAGTGTGAACTGTGTGACAACTCGTGCTACAGCACCTCATGTTACAGCACATCCTGCTACAGTACATCTTGTTACAGCAACTCAGGTCAGGAGGGACGAAACCGCCTGTGCAGCCACACACGCCTGTCATCTGTGGACAGCACACGTCTTTCAGAGAGCACTGTATTCTCCTCGCAGGAGGAAGAGGATGAGAATAGTGCATTTGAGTCAGTAACAGACTCAGGACAGAGTCCAGAGGCAAGAGAGTTAGGATCCACCCAGTGGATGGAGGAGCAAAATGAGGGAGGTCAATCTCAGTCTCCAGTAGCTGGACCCAGTGTTGGGTCAGCAGGTGAGGAAGAGATGTACCTTTTACATAAAAAAAATGTGCACAGTTCATACAGTTATTAAAGAAATTTGACGAACTGCCATGATATTAATCATTGACCCTAAGCTGAAATTTACCCTTTTATCTCCTTTGTGGCATAAAGATTTTTGTTACTTCACCAATTGACATGTCTGCAGTCTGTAGGTTTTCACACCAGTGCAATAATAAGACATTAAGGCTTATTTTTCTATTAGCTTTCCAATATAACACCAATCTTAAACCAACAGGAGATAAAAGCAAAGGCTTGAAAGCAAAATTTTTTAAGTTTTCTCTTCTCCCTACTAGTTTGTTCTAAATATATTGGAATCTACATTTTTTTAATAATGATCTTTTCTCCCAGGCAAGGGAATTGTTAGCAGCCAGGCTCAATCATCCTTCTATGCTCCTAGACCATTTGGGGGTTAAGTGCTTTGCTCACAAGCACAGTGGTTGGTAGATAGCATATTGGCTGTCTTCTTTATGACTCATTCACAAATGCTGTTTGAGTCTCATAAGTTTGCCAACATGTCTGGTTGGATTTATGTACTGTGATAACTTACACTCTGGTTGCATATTGGAGACAGTGATGCAGTGGGGTACTGTGATGCCAAGTTGGCTGATTTTTTACAGGAAATGTTCATCTATACCATCCAAATATTTATTAAAATACAATATAGAAACTAACTAACCATTTCCTGGATTATCTGCAAAGGTGTTTTGAGGGTATTCGGTTATGAGTGGTCAGTTGCTATGCACAATGTAGACGCTCCCCTCTACCTCATTCACTAATGGAAAGTACATGGGTTTGGGCCTCACATCAGGCACATGCACTAAGCAACAGCAGAGTGGGTCAGTGTTGATGGTGAAGGATTTTGTTTAAGTAACAACAGCAACACCAAATTAATTGTTTAGGAAGAAAGGCATGGCAGTCAATTTCCATTTAATGGCACTAAAATTCTCATCTTTTTTGCATTACCAAGCAGTTGCTTATAGCATTTCCTCTAAGTATTGGCATGGCCATAGGACAAATGTTGGCTGGATAAGACAGACAGACAGACAGACAGACAGACAGACAGACAGACAGACAGACAGACAGACAGAGAGACTGGGTAACAAGGGGGAAATTGGCCATGCTCTCTAGGTGGGAGAAATGTCACCATATAATTGAATTCACCCCATAATTCAATCCTGTTTTTTCTCTTTCTCTTTGAGTTCTTTTTATTTTGAGCAGTTTACGTCAGCATCACAGTGGCAAGAAAGCCACTTTTATTCCTAAGCAGCTGAGATTACTTAAATACTAAATAATAATTCCTGTTTGCAAAACAGTAACCAGAATTGTTTGGCTTTGAAAAATTTAAGGATAAATCCTTCCCATAAAGCTGCTGTTGAATACATGCATTCTTGCTGGGAAGGTTTCTTTAAACAATGGCATTGTTTTGGCTATCATAAATCTCTTCCTGAAATAATTACAATTTCTAAGACAAACACAGAAAGAATGTATTCATCATTGTACCCTCAGAACAAGACAGGGTTCCCGTGGAAGTTTTTTATCATGTTTCTCATCATGCCAGGACTTTCATCATGTTTTTCCATTTATTTATTTTTTCCATGATTGTCCATGAATAGTGAATCTCCACTTTTAATTTTCATCACCTTTGTAGGGGCTAGTCACCATCCAATCAGTCAGCTTCCTGCTATGCGGGCCGTCTCTAACCATTACCCCAGTGTTGATGAATCATTACCACCAAGTAAGCTAATCTTTGCCACTCCTTACCCTTTCTCCTTCATTTACATCTGAAGCGATGTGTGTGTGTGTGTGTGTGTGTGTGTGTGTGTGTGTGTGTGTGTGTGTGTGTGTGTGTGTGTATGTGTGTGTGTGTCTGTCTAGATAGATCTTATGAATTTGTGCTCTCAGGGTGATGATAAGGTAAACATTCAACCGGCACACCGTTCAAGTGGTTTGATTCTTTGGGAAACTGTTGCTAGGCAACTGGAACTGTAAAGGTTGAACTTCAAATTTAGTTACGAACTGAGATGATGATTTAGCATGCTAGCACATACATATGTCATGAATAAGGACAATAAAAGTATCAACATTTTTTTCAGATAAACACCTTAGATTTTTCATGGAATCTACTATTTTAAGAAATGTTATAGTTAAATCAAAAGTTGTGAATTTTGAATGCAGCCCAGAATTTGACATTTTCAGCATTTTTCTATTAAACCCTTTCCATTAAAGACCATTTAAGCACATGCTTTCCATTAAACCCCATAGTCACATGCGTTTTTTTAAATACTAATCCATCTTGTTATAAATTTTATAAAAACTTTATATAAATAATACTATATGTAAACTTTAATCTCTTTTTTAATATTGTGTTCATTCAGGGAAGTGCAAAAACATGGCATACACAGAAAGAGTAAGGTGTATAATTAGATAAGAATCCTTATTGCATTAGAGTCCTCTATAGACTTGAATCATTATGGACATGGCCTTTTCTGGGATGTGCTATATACATCAGTATAATGCCACAGGACTTTTCAAGGACCTTCAAGGCTCCAGAAGTACAAGCCATAAAAGAGACTTTCTTCAAACATATAGTTTAGGATGGATATTAGAAATTCTGCCAAGCAGTCCTGCTGCCAGAAGGGTTTTTTAAGCAGAGAGAAAATGAACGCAGTTTGCATTAGCTTGCAGGGCAATGCATCACACTTTTGAACGTTGTATCATTCAGCAATATGGCTCCATGCAAAGTGCAATTGGCACTCTGCCAGGATCAGCATAGGAAATATTAAACGGCAGGTTTCGCTTCCTCTGGAGAATTCATGAGTCATATTCCTTTTATACCTTGGACTATTGATATTCAATAGCATCCTCTTTCTGTAAAATGCCCCTCTCCATGTGAAGTGCCCGTGGTGTATTTGAAGTAAGTCAATCCCTGCCGCTCTAAACTGAGTGAACTGTTCCTCTCTGAAATGCTCTTGTTTCTGCAGATCTCACGTCTGTGTTTCAGCAGATTGGACGACAGTAATAAAACAAAGCTGCTGGGTACACTGCTGAGCTTTGGATTTTCCTTTTAAAAACGGAACACATCCAATATGATCAAAATAGTCTGCCTCGAAAACAACTCTCCTCAAGGGGTACTTCAAGAGGACATTATGGCAGCCACATTCAGTACATCTAGTGCTTCCTTGGCATCTATCCCGATTAAACTGTAAATATCTTGATAATGGACGTAACAAAATCAACACTAACACTAGCACCACTGAATTCTCAAATCTGTTTGGTCAAAAATTTTGAATAATATTCTATAACAACATCATTTACAGTTAAGATCAAATACAAGGGAGCAGTTTATCAACCAGTTAACCAATTAACTGATTAATCAGTTAGTCATGACTTTTTTAAGAATAGTTCTCATAGAACTCAGAGGTATATTTATGGCAGGCACTATATGTTATTTAACACATTATTAAACAAAGAAAAATATATAATTGACCATGTGGAAATGTTTAAGCAGGTCTCCAAGTCCAATGCTTTGTAACTGGCAGTATGGCTAGAAGATTTTTCCTCTGTAACACAACAAGTTGTGGTTTTACTTATTAATTATGAGATTTTTAAAAAAGAGAGTCTGGTTAGGAAATTACTGTTTATATGAGCTGGTATCAAAAAGTTTTGTGCTGATGCTATTCTGATTATGTGCATTACTACGTCTGCAAGTTCATTATGGACAGCAAGTTAGAACAAAGAGAAAATGTGAAATTCTGCATAACACTGGGCAAATCTGCCATAGAGACGTTTGACATGACATACGTTTGACATACAGCGATGCTGAAACAAGTTGCTTTTGAGTGGCGGAAAAACACTGGAAGATGCCTAGAGATCAGGAAGACCTTCAACAAGCTTAACATCCGAAAATGTCAAAACTATTTGGCAAATTGGGCATGATGATTGTCAGAGAACTACCATTAGCCAGATTTGGCTTCTGTGGTCTTCACCCTTTTCTTGAAGATGAAGATTCAGCTCAAAGGTCACCATTTTGACACCATTGTGGAGATCCAGTGCGAAGAATGAAGACTTCCAAATGAAGACTTCCAGGATACATTCCAGAAATATGGCAGGAACACTGGGAGCACTGTATTGCTGTGCCAGGGGAATATTTTGAAGGTTATTTTGTAGATAAATATAGTACTTTCTTGTGAACAGAAATAGTCTCACAGCTTTTTGATACCACCTCATAGCTGATATAATGAAAACTAATTTGCTTTGTGAATTTTTAATGATATTATTGAACTATAAATGGTTCGATGTATAGATTATTATTTAACAAATGGAATTTTGCCATTGTTGACACAGTGAATATAACACCTCAGTATATGCTGTTGTGATCATGGTGTGATGGATATCACCCAAATGCTTCAGGTTTCATTTCTTGCATAGGATCAGAGTATATAATTTTACTTATGTATAGTAAAACACCATTATAGAAGAGGACTTCTTTAGTTAACTCACTTAAAAATCATTGTAGGATCAAGATCAAATTGAAGTGGTTTAGAGTTGCCATCCTGCACTAGACGATTACGTGGAGTAGTAATTCCTCTCCTCTTTGCTTTGTCATCTCCTCACTGCACCAGCTAAGTAATCCCTTAGCTTTCAGCCCATATGCTGAACTGCTTTCTCGACACAACACGTGACTGCAGTGTTCAGCACTATAATGTTTTTTTTTTCCTAGGCTCTCTGCACCTTTTTTGAAATATTTGTTGGCAATGCATCGCTGGGCTAAATTCAAACATATGGCTCAGACCTCCCCATGTGCCCTGAAACATTCGGCTCCTCCTGCGCTTAAGATTAAAGTCAGAGAGGAAGGAGATAGATAGGGGGTAGGAGACAAAGCGAGAGATGATTAATATGGAAGAAAAGAGTGCAGTAGAGCAGCAACGAACAGCAGGTGTCTGAAAGAGCTGAAAAAGTTCAAGCTTGTAAGACACTTCCCAGAACAATATGATATTTGTGGTCTGTTCATAGTTACAGTTTGCAGTTCCACCACATGCTTACCCACAACCCACAGCTGCCTAAAGACTAAACAATTAAAGATATATTGCCTGGTTTCTGGTCCAGACTATGATCAGCAGCTAATCCAACAGCCATGTTATGTTGGTTATTAAACTGCACTGGCTGTGTGATATTCCGCCATTTTTTATTTCTGGTTGATTTATGAGCACATGACTGCAGATGTTTCCTAAATTTATCTCCCCTGTATTACATGTACACACTGATGAGCCTAGATCACATATTTCTGGTAATGCCTGTATGTTTTGTGTGTATTGCGGGTTTGGGAGAGCTGATTTGTGTACAGCGAGAGTCGCAGTCTCCTGAGTCGTGCTGTTCAAACACACTCATAACTAGCTGACAGTGTGACAGAGTGTTTGCCTGGCTCAGGAGATAAATCAGAGCTCGAACACTCTCTCCTCTGGGCTGGGGCGTGCCACTGAATTTTCTCATCGTTTTATTTACAGCTGTCCCCTAGTCAGAATGTGTGCATGTGTGTGTGTGTGTGTGTGTGTGTGTGTGTGTGTGTGTGTGTGTGTGTGTGTGTGTGGGTGCTATCCAAAGATTGTACTGCTGCCTTTGTGTGTGATCTCCTTGACTGAATGTGTTTGAGGGCGTGTGTGTGAGTTGTAACTGTGATGGAAGCCTTGAAACCACACATTATTACAATATGTTAAATTCGATATCCTTATTTGAATTAAAATTTCATTATTGACTTAATTACACTTCATTTTAAAATATCATGTAATTATCTTGATCTTATTGTTAGCTCATTATTTTAATATAGTTAGCTGTTATTTTAACTGAACATCTTTTTTTTTTCCTAATGTAGAAGCTCATTATTTCAGGATATTATGTCCTTATTTGGAGTTATTATCTTGTTATTTAAAAATGGCCACTATGACCTTTATGGAATTTCATTAATTCAAGTTTAATGAAACCAAAACCTTGGACACACCTGAATAACTCAATTATTAATTGGATGCCTAAATATTAACTGAATTTTACTTAAACAACACCTGAGCACATTTACTATTTAGAAAGCAGCACAAAGAGCAGGAATCATTATTACTGTCTGCTAAAATGTAATATTTTAATTTTATTCATAGACTGTGAAGTTGAAATAAAGAGATATTGTAGTCTCCTAGTATATGAGAAAGAAGATATTGCATTTGATGTATGTGTCATGTAATAAACAGGAAGCAGATGCAAATGCAAAAAAATATTTAATAAAGAAGGCATGTACATAAATATGCTCTGATCAGGCATAACTTTATGGCCCCCTGCTAAAACAGTTCTGACCCATCGAGCAATAACAGCATTAACTTCTTCAGCTAATTGAGCTTCAGAAGCTCGTTTGTTGGATTGGACCACACTGAGATTATTGTTAGTGTAATGCTTAGATATAAGATTCATCTCATCTCAGCTTTTATACTGTATGCTATTTCACAACTATGTTCTGCCTTTCTCCTTCTGTGTGCTCAGACTGGGAAGCCAGGATAGACAGTCATGGTCGTGTCTTCTACGTTGACCATGTGAATCGCACCACCACATGGCAAAGACCCAGCCAAGGGACAAAATGTCCTAGCATGCACCGCTCCAACTCCATCCAGCACATGGAGCAACTCAACAGGAGGTATTTTAAAAGCGAGAGAGAAAGTTTACATTACATTTATGACATTTGGCAGAAACCCCTATCTAGAGTGACTCACAATACAAATCTTATTTATACAAGGGAGCATTTGAGTGTTAAGGGCCCAAAAGTGGAAACTTGGTGGTTCTGGGATTTGAACTTATGACCTTCCAATGCAAATAACCACCAAGCTGGAAGGTATAAAAGGTTCCTGATTAACAGAAATTTCTGAATGGAAATCTTTCATCATCTGTGTGAAGTCTATCTCACACAAACCTCAAGGTCATTTGAAGACCACAATCGGTCAATTAAACAAGTGAAATGGCGTGTGGTTCCTTTTTTTTTCCTGTGGAATTCAGCCGCACTGCCATTATGTAGATGACAATGAAGAGCCCTGCTTTAGAAGATTAAACCAATTGATGAAACCATTTTTTTTTTCATTTTAATGTTTAGTCTAATGAGCTCAGCTCATTAACAACCTGTTACACTATTTCTATTCTCTCTAGTACAGTCTGAGTATTTTACCAATATACAAATGCTCAAATTTAGCTGCATGTGTTTGTATCACTATAATGATTAATCATTTCTGTTTTAGATTCAATATAGACAGCAGATAGACATATGGTGACTTCTGTATTATTCCATCATACCTGTTATTGTAGCTGCAAAAATTAAAAACAGTCAATAGGTTTGTTTATGCAATTACAATGTTTGTTACAAAACCTCACTAATTTTGTGTGTGTGTGTGTGTGTGTGTGTGTGTGTGTGTGTGTGTGTGCCAACAACAATTTGTTCTACCAAAACAAACATGCCCTGCAATTGTCTTCTGCAGGATTAGCAAATGAGCATGATTAGCAAACCAAACACCAACAGGTTTTAAGGAAGCTTAGCATGCTATGCTGCCATCTAGAGTACAGAGTTGTAGGGGCACAGTTTATGTATTTATTGCAGTGTGTTCATCTAGATTCTGTTTTCCTTTTGTTCCTTAATAATGAAGAGTGTGTGAGGAGTCTAAGTTAGTCATGTTGAAGGTCCTGAGAAGGTCATAATACCATTAGCTGTTATTTAGTTGCTGCTCAATAATCAGAACCCAATAACTTACGGAACTCCATCGACTTGCTCAGGTCCATATTATATCTACTTCAGTTTAACTGAATGTATTCTTTTAGATGTTATACAATATAAATAAATAATTATTGGAGCTGCAGGAAATTATCTTATCTATATATCCCATATATATTTATCCTTTATCTATATTCAGTATTCATATATCAGCTTATTTGTTTTTGCCTTTGCTGCTCAGGTATCAGAACATCCAGAGGACCATGGCTACTGAGGATGAGATTAGTGGCCAAAGGTTGGAGAGCAGCAGCAGCCCAGAGAATGAGACTGATCTCCCGTCTCAGCCTGCTGGTACTGCAGCTTCTCATAAAATATATTTACACTAGCCAGAGGCTATTTTGTTTGCTAACCATCTGATACTCTGGATAGATATTAGTGGATGTTGGTGTTGGGGAATTGGGGAGTTGAGACACAATAGATGTTCAAATTTGTAAACAAAGTGAAACCGGTGTGCTTTTCTGCTTGCAATGGTTGTAATATGTGATTCTACAGTATGAGATACTACATCTTTCCTAGCAAACCAATCTGGCCTCTTTTATTCACAAACTGGTGAACTACCTTTTTTTATAAACTCTAGACTTCTAGACTCTCAAAAGATCAGACACTTTTAAAATGTTCAGACTAAACCATCTGGAACATACAAACATGCCTTGGTTAACGACACCAAAATAACCACTTTTTCACCATTTTGATGTTTGACATGAACATTAACTGAAGCTCTTGGCTTCACTCTTCATGTTTTGCATTGTGCTGCTGCCACATGACTGGCTGATAGAATTACTGCATAAATATGCAGGTGTAAGGGTGTTCCTATAAATGCTAATTTTATTAATAGTGAAAGCAAATTTATAATGTTTTTTGAAAAAAAAATCAGAATAGGACATTCTCCTAACATAAACCTTCATTATATAAAGTTTTTTCAGGGCTCTGTTGACATTTTTCTACACTTCAGTCAAGATGAATAGCTTGTTCTGTTTCCTCTAGTCAATATGTACAAGTCAGCTTGGACATGTGACTGTAATCATCACTGTGTTCCCCAATAGAAATAAGCTGTGATTGTTTTTGTGACTGTCTTTTCTGTTTCTTTCTTTTTAGATTCAAGGAGAGAAGGCTCATCCTCCCCAATTAGAAATCAAAAGATCACTCTGCTCCTGCAAAGTCCAGCAGTCAAGTTTGTAACTAATCCAGAATTCTTCACTGTTCTACACTCCAATTATGTAAGGAACAAAGAGGGGCATTTGTTATATGGTGTGGTGGTAAAAAAAAAAATGCTGTTTGTTTTCATTATTATACTTATAAATAGCTTAGGTTTTATCAACCTACAGTACATGCATGAACACATAAAAGCAGCTGTAGTGATGTTTCTGATGGTTTGAAGTGTCTCAGGTCCACAGTGTTTCCTCCAAATGGATAGCATGTTAAAGTTCGATCTTGGCTTCCCTTGCCATTAGTCAGCTCTTACGATCAAAGTAACAAATGCTATGCTGTGAGGCCTTTAGATTCAACACTGTTGGTGCCTGTAGCATACAGTACAAGTTGCTCAAAGCTGTTGCTTTAACCAATGAGATTTCTAATAGGTCTTGCAGGTGTACAATAATGTTGCCATTTTCACGCCTTTTGATTAGATCTTCTGAGAGCACACTAGTCAGAGGTAGCAAACTTCATCCTTAGCAAACTGCACAATCTCAAATTAATTCCTATGGATTTAATAGTTGTTGTTTTGGCTGACAGAGGAGAAGAAATTGATTTATTGATATTTAATAAAAGCTGGACATTGTGAGGAAAGCTCAGTCAAAACAGTTCAAAACAGTTTATAAGCTTTTTCATGAACTACTTTTGCGTTTTCATTCCTGTAAAATTTGCACAAAAGCACACAATTTGTTTACATTTAACAGGGAAACCGTAATGCACAGAATAAATGCACAAGAATGCACCGGGGTCATTTTATGAGGTTAATATTGATACTTCTGCTAGAGATGATGTATGCAGGAAGTGAAAGGAGACTTGTTGAGTTGCGTTATTTGGGTATCTTTCTTTAGTAATGGCATTCATTCTTGCTGCATAAGATACCTGTCGATGATGCAGCGCTCTGTTATACTGTGTTTCTGTATAATATTGATCATTTCTATAGCTGTGGTGTTATAATGATGGTTTGAAGAGGCATACTGAATGACTGATTAGTAGTATTGACTGATTTTAGTATTGTGACACATTGTATTGTATTGTATTTCACTTGCACTGAAGATGGTTTATCATGACTGTGAAAGCAAATCAGGTTTCAAGCTAAAATTGTCCAAAATAGAGCTCAAAACTGTTGGTGGTGGTGTGCACAGAAAAGGAGGGTTTAGTAATGTATACTTATTTTACACAGTTTTCATTTATACACTGTGGGAATCTACAGTATGAACTAAAAGGAAATAAGTCCCATTCGAACTGCTTAGTGCCATCTAACCATTTTTCTTGTAGCCATTATTGGTGCTATTGCTGATTGTTTAGTAAAAACAAATACAAATTAATCAGCTGCAGGGCATTTTAACAGCAAAAACAGTGCCATTGCAGCATTTTTAAGAGAAGTACAATAAAATGGCTATTTTTGAAAAAGGACATTTTAGACAGTTCAATTAAGCACAAGAATGTGTTTTCAGGTGCAAGATGATGTAGTTTGATAATCTTTTAGCGGCTTTACTATTGATTAGGTCGCCTGTGTTAACAGCAGATATAGACATTGGGCATTAGTTCTATTTACTTTTGTTGCACAATACATAAAATTTACATTTGACCCTTAACTTATATTCATATCTTATATTTGAGTCTTGCTTGTATTAAGTTGTACTGAGTCTCATTTATTTATAACTAAAAATCCAAATTGGATTTGAGTGCAAATTTTTTTTTCACTATATAATAATATTTGATGTTCAAAAAAGTTGAAGTTAGATTTTAGCACTTGGACTTGAGAGCCAGTGACCTGTTTGCCTTTTCTGTATCATGGCCCCTGTTAGTCAATGGAATTTATTTTGCAGTAAGTAAACATTTTGATTTGTGCAGGAAGAATGGGCAAGTGTAAAGACTTGAGTGGGTTTGACAAAGACCAAATTGTGATGGCTAGATGACTGGGTCAGAGCATCTTCAAAACTTCAGCTCTTGTGTGGTGTTCTCGGTCTGCAGTGGCCAGTATCTATCAAAAGTGATCCAAGAAAGGAGCCGTGGTGAACCGGTGACAGGGTCATGGGCAGCCAAAGCTCATTGATGCACATGGGCAGCGAAGGCTGGTCCGTGTGGTCCGATCCAACAGACGAGCTCCTGTAGCTCAAATTGTTGAAGAAGTTAATGCTGTCAATGTTTGATGGGTCAAAAATGTTTTGTATATATATATATATATATATATATATATATATATATATATATATATATATATATATATATATATATATACACACCAACCACGCATAACATTATGACCACCTGCCTAATATTGTGTTGGTTCCTGTTCCATAATTCTTTTTTAGGGGGCATACCGGGTGTTCACCAACAGCACCTGCCTAAAGCACATGATTCTGAAAATCCGGCGAGACGCTCGTAACTTTGAACGTTACCAGCATAACCGTGACCTTGTCACGTTCCTTAACAAGTTTGCAGACACACAGCTGGAGCTGCCGAGAGGCTGGGAGATCAAAGTAGATCCTCAGGGCAAGGTGAGCATTTCTACAAAGATAGATCCTTCTTTCATTACCATTTCTAAATCTATGCCAATTTAAAATCATACAACATGGATATATATCCTTTCAAAGTTATAATACGTTATAATGTAATCTAGATTGCATATGGAGAAATATCCTTTCATATTACTTATGCATGCATTGGTAGCTGTGGGTGGCTTCTTTTTATCCTTTAGGAAATCTGCTTTCAAATATAGTTAAAATATTAATATTTGCTGTGAGCATCCTTTGCCATTAACTTGCATTATTTTTCTTGAATTTGCTGTTACACAATTCACTAAATGACTCAAAAGTATGACTCAGGGTGTGAAGTGGAGTGTTTTCTTTTTCTCTGCCTCAGTCATTTTTTGTGGACCACAACAGTCGAGCCACCACCTTCATCGATCCCAGAATCCCCTTACAGAACGGATGTTTGCCTAATCACCTCACACATAGGCAACATCTACAGAGACTACGCAGTTATAGTGCTGGAGAGGTACATTTACACACACACACACACACACACACACACACAGACTCTAAAAGAGGCAACCAGTAAAATAGTTTATTTGTTTTTACTTAAACATGATGAAGAGTGATTGAGGATCAGTGGGAAAAATTCTGGGAAGACTGGATGAGGGAGTACCAACCAAATTAGTAGTGAGGAAACAGGGAGGTGGTGGTTGTGGAAACTGTCACTAGTAGAGAATCTGATAAATGGGTTTTGTAAAAAAGTTCACTAGAAGGCTTCAGGACTGGTGTTTCTCTAAAGGCTGAGTTATATATATAAATCATAACACCATGTAAACAGGCTTTGACAAGTTAAAAGGCTGTCAGAAATGACACAGAAAAACATTTCTCATTTTGAAATCTGAGGGGAAAAGTGGTATCATTTATTTATGTAGGTGTGTGTGTGTGTGTGTGTGTGTGTGTGAGTAACTGGATGCATGTGTTTATTCTTCATCACAGGCATCTGATGTGTCCCGCAGTCGGGTTGCGTCTCCCTTACCCAGGCCTGGCAACAGCCTTGTAGCTGCCATAAGGAGCCAGCACCAGAATGATTCAGTGCCCTTAGGTCAGTGTCTCTCACTCTCTCTCTCTCTCTCTCTCTCTCTCTCTCTCTCTCTCTCTCTCACTCTCTCTCTCTTTCTCTCTCTCTCTCACACACACACACACACACACACAAACTCATACATTAAACAAAGTTTTGCTGCAAACCTCATTTCTCTAAGAATGTAAGTACTATGGCTGTCAAAACACACTCTTTCCTTAAAAACCACAAACTGATCTCACTATAAATCTGCCTTTGGTCACATTCGGACAGTATTAGTCATTCAAATAAAAGATATAGTAAATAATATGTTGCCTTTTGCATCAGAAACTATTTGATGATAAAAATCTTTCTTAGTTACCGCATCCTTTATGAAGTACAAATACAGTCCTTGCTCTGAGTTTCTCTTTTTTTTACATCATTATTTTTCCTCACATTGTTAAATCTGAATTGTTACAGAACCACATACAGGTATTTCTTAACAGTATTTCACTGTGAGAAGCATTTGATGATATTCTTTTTCATAGAACTCTATCCTTGTCTTTTTACTCTGTATACCTTATAGTGCTTTGTGTTTGTTGTTTTTGTTTTTTTTGCTCGTGAATGTGGGTAGGTAAAAGGCACCACAGGAAATATTTTTTATAGAAAAGTTAGCAAGCAAACGAACAAATATAAATGGTTGATTATTTGATTAAATGACCGATCGCTTCTTATTATTTTGCCACGAAGACCAACAGCAATATGCCTTCAGTTACACTTTATAATTATTTAAGTAGAAAACGATTTTTATCAGATTACAGTTACATATAATATGGAACATCCACAATACCAAGTTAGTTATCACCTCTAATATACCGGCTATAAACAAGTGAAGTTAAATAAGAGAGAAAAGCATGGCACATGCTACATAAAAAAAAAACTGTCCTTGCTGCATCTAAGATATCATAGTATAAATTACTATGTTACTAAGTTACTAATTTACTTGAGTGAGATGTTACTTGAAAAAGTATATAAACTATTAAAATAAATGCATTAGTAAAAACCTGTGATTTGAATTGTAGCAGGTATTACTGTCAGAGCTCTTCTAGAAAATTAATAACGTGCTTATTGGAGAATTCATCAGCACACAATTTTGTATCCCTTTCTGTATAACTTTATTGAGTTACAGGGTAATATAAATGAGTGCTCAGAAGGTCCAGAGAAAAAAAAGTAATTTCGAGAATAGTACACTGGTTCACTGATCATTACCCTAACAATGCTAAAGCTAAAGCTGTATAATATTTTTAGCACTTTTTAATTTGTTGTAAATCGCAATGCTGTATATTTTTATTTAATAAATTTGTGCACACTTCCTGATCTGAATGCTTAAAAGATACAAGGAAACAAAACATCTCGCTTCACCAATATTGGTTTAGAATCATAAATATGTATACACTTTCATTCGGCTTCTCCCATTAGGGGTCGCCACAGCGGATCATCCATATTCGTGATCCGCATGTTCGATTTGGCACATGTTTTTACGCTGGATGCCCTTCCTAATGCAACCCTCCCCATTTATCCGGGCTTGGGACCGGCACTAAGAGTGCACTGGCTTGTGCAACCCTAATGGCTGGGTTCAATCATAAATATGTATAATAACCAAAATAATAACATCTTTATAGAACCTGCATTGTGAATATGTGCTGATATTCTGCTTGTCAAATCATTTCATTATCAAAGCAACTCATTTAGCTCACAAGCAGGATGATGGAATCCAGCGCTAACTCACTGAAATGCTTTCTGGTGATGCCAGTGCATGGGGAAATAGCTTAACTAAATTTACTAATGCCTTGCCTCAAGATTTCCTTTAGAGAGAAGAGTGAAGCCCTTGCTGGGAAAAGTGCTGTAACTGGGCTGTAACTCTAAATGTTTAATGGCTTTTGGAAGGCCTCATAAACTCCAGCTTGAGAGAAAAAGTAGACACCTGCGGCAATACAGAGCAATTCCTATTGTGCAGCCATTGATAGGGGAACAGAAGCTTTTTTATACAGAATATTAACCCCACTTATCTGGCTACAACGTATTTTGGAAACCTAAAATGTTTACTTTGCTCTAATTCACCAAAGTCACTGCATGGAGGTTTAGCGATTAGCTGAGTTGAATAAGGTATTAGATTTGAACATGCTAAGGTCGGCAGTGTCATGGCCCTCCAGGAGGCTACCATCTGTCAACCCTTCAGAGTTGAATATCCCTTGTGCAGTGGATTAATGCACAAATTTAGCACATACGTATAATCAGAGACATAACAACTTAATGTGGATGAATAACCTGAATTTCCATTAGAGAAAATATGAGGAAAGAAAATAAGAAAGTAACACAGTGAGTGGGCTGATTTGAGAAAATAATGGATGTAAGGTGAAATGGAAGTTTTGGGCCACTGTGATCCAGCAGAAGAGCTATAATGGTACCTTGCTATTGGTTCATAAAGGTCTCTGGAAATGAACTAGAGCACTAAATACCATTCTTCTAAGATATATCTCTCTCAGTTGGAGTTTTGATGATAGGAATAGCATATGATTTATCTTAGTCATACACTGCAAGTAAAAGTAGTAGCATAACCTTTATCTTATCCTCGTTGTCAGTTACAAGAGGAGGAGCTAAACATATGTCCAATTAGAATTAAATTTAGCATTTCCAGTGATATGTTGATATGAAAAAAAACATTTTTTCTCCCCACTGTAAAGATTATTACATTCATTAAATGTGAAATGGATGATGTCTGGTTCCTATTTAACTTTAACCCATGACAATTTGCTTTGTTATTATCTAACAACATAATAGAATCATACATTAGCCTCTTTAAAACCATTCTTCATAACTTTGGCCATGCCTTAATTAGGTTTTTGAGGCTCTTGAGGGCTTACATTGCTACTGCACCTCCTGGCTTACACATTAATAATCTAAATCTACAACCAGATTTTTGTGAAGCTGCCTTATGACAATATTTCTTGATAAAAGTGCTATTTAAATAAAATTACATTTGACTGAATTGAATTATGCTGGTATAACTGTGAATATTACATATGGGGTATTTGGTGTTTTATGTAACATGCTGAAAAAAGTCATGCTTTTCTGTTGTAATCAGGTGAAGCTATTGGTGCCTTGGGCAGGTTGTGTACTAATCTAATTTTGTGCCTATCCATGTGATTATAGCCAGTATGTGACTAACACATAAGCACTGTTCTTAATTTCCTAGTTAGAATTACTTACATGCACATTAACCCCCAATTTTTTATTGATTGCAGCATATAATGAAAAGATTGTGGCTTTTCTACGCCAGCCAAATATCTTGGAGTCACTGCAGGAGAGGCAGCCTAGTTTGGCCCGCAATCATACACTCAGGTAAGGAGAAGTTTTATGATTTAAGACTGAATTGTGTTTTACTGTCAAATCTACAGGAAACAGTCTTTTGGTGAAATTGGTGAATCCTCCCCACAGCCTATTATATAAACTACAAGAATATAAGGAAAAAAAGACACAAGACAAATAACAAATATACAGAACTACTGTAGTGCAAATGCAAGAAACAGTGACACACTTCCAGTCAGATTTTGGACACACCTTCTTATTCAGTGTTGTTTTTCCAACATTCTTTATTAATCCTGAAGAGATTAAAATGATAAAAGAACAAATATGGAATTTGGTAGTCAACAAAAACTGAGAAAGCCACCTTTAGCTTTTGACATTCCCTCAGTCAGCCTCATGAGGTAGTTACCTGGTACGGTTTTCCAACAATCTTAAAGGAGTTTCAAGACAAGTTCAGCACTTGTTGGCTGCTTTCCTTCACTTTCTGGTTTAACTCATCCTAAACAATCTCAAATGAATTTAGAGCAAGTTATTGTGGAGGCCAGGGGGGGTCCCCTGGTGGTCTAGTGGTTAAGATGCAGCGCTCCCACCGCTGCGACCCGGGTTCGATTCCCAGTCAGGGAACCATCCCCAGCCACTCTCAGTGCCGGTCCCAAGCCCGGATAAATTGGGGAGGGTTGCGTTAGGAAGGGCATCCAGCGTAAAAACATGTGCCAAATCAGACGAGCGGAGGATCCGCTGTGGCGACCCCTAACGGGAGAAGCCGAAAGAAAGTTTATTGTGGAGGCCAGGTCATTGTCCTGTTGATAAACAAATGATGGTCCTACTAAGTGCAAATGAGGTGGGATGGCATGTTGCTGCAAACTGTTGTGGTAGCCATGCTTGTTAAGTGTGCCCTCAGTTTTGACTAAATCACCAACATATATATATGTTGGTGATTTATATGTTAGATTTATATGTGTGTATATAATTTTTATTTATTTATTTTTAATAATTTTTTTGTTATTTTTATTTTTATTTTTATTTTTTTGTGTTTATGTGTGTATAATAAGAATGGGGTAGTTCACCACTCTCAGGATCAGACCATGGTCTGGGTCTGCATTGGTGGATAAAGGCAGTGTATAGGTGTTGACTTCTATGACTCTTTCTGTTTGAGAGTGTCACTTACTACTAAACAAAGTACTTGTAATACTGGGCCTTAGTTTAAGACCCATAGGTTAGGTATGTGTGGAAAAAAACTAGCCTAAATTAGAATTAGTCCAAATTTTAAAACATCTGACTGCCACCAAAACTTTACATTTACCTGATGCTTTTATCCACAGGGACTTAATATCGAGACAAAATACAACTGGAAAGTTTATGTTTAAGAGTCTTGCTCCTGTTGCAATTCTATCATTGGTAACATGTTGATGCTGGGATTTCTTGACCTTTCATGACCTTTAGTAGCGTTAAGGTGTAATACGTGAGCTAATTCCTGCCCAAAATACAAAATATGCTTCCAAAAACATCCAGATTCTTAATACATGAACTGTGTATATATACTGTTATAAATAAAAGACTATAGTTTTGTTGCCTTACAAGAAACACATTCATAAATATAAAAACACTACAATTTTTTATTTTATGAGTCATAGTTTTCTTTTTTCTGCTACACCGTTCATCTGATAATACATTACATTTCACTTACAACCAAAGCCCATTTAGAGAATTAATACATTGATCCATGTATTTTTTGCTTTACACTTAAAATTGTGTCATAAATGAAAAGACATTCATTTGGAGCAGGAAATCATAGCTAAATGCCTTAGAACACCAGTGTGTAATGCAGCCCAAAGATTACTGTCAGCCTAGGTAGATACTTCTGTTTGGAATGCAATATAAAAGAGATATACATTTATCTTAGCGGTCAGCATTTCTTAGGCGTAGCTGCAGAAAAATAAAATCAGGAAGGGACAAATTACAGAAAGCACAGGTCATGATATTAATCTTTCCAGAAAAGGCAGGACTGGAATAATGTGACTTTGGGTCACAATCATGTGACTTTGGGTCACTGTTAAATTATAGTACATGCTACTGTGTTTACTGTCAGCTGATGACAGATGACTGTCCTGGCTGCTGTCCTCAAATGTGATAAGTGCAACGTTTATGTTGGGGTTCGCAGTATAGAGTTACACACTGAGACAGATTTCTATCTTTCAAATGTGGACGTCTGATTGTTGTCTTAAAAGCATTCCTGAACTCCACCTATTACAGCTCCATTCAGCCAGATGAAATGCATTACCTGTGTGTTTAAACACAAAATTAACATTCCTTTAGCCTTTCAATAAAAAGGAGCCGAAAATTAAAAAGTTGGACCTGAATAATATCCTGAGTGTCCTGTTTTGTTCCTGGTAGGGAGAAGATTCATTACATTAGGACTGAGGGGGCACAGGGGTTGGAGAAGCTGTCTTGTGATGCAGACCTGGTTATGTTGTTAAGGTGGGTTTGCCTAAGTAAAGCTTAATTTAGTAAGACCTCAGTGTCAAGCCTTAATCTTAATCTTTACTGGTCATCTGACATGTGGGTTAGCATTCAGTGTATTCATAGCCTTTATTCTGCAGTCATATCAATACCTAACTGCATGTTCACCTTATTTGTTAGGTTTCCTAGAATAATTCCATTTTGAAGTTTTTCTGATTTACTGTACTTTCTGTGATTTAATGATTCCGATCTGTTTTTCTATTGAAAGAATTCTTGTATTGTTTTTTGTGAATATATGTTTTTATGATACTTTGTATGCTTAAATGATTATAGACAGTTTTCCAAACATATTCTTGTTATAGATTTGTGCAATTTTTTGTCAGTGAGATATTTTCCATTGTCTATTATGTATCTATTATGAAGGTAGACCCCAACTTACGAAGTAGATAGGGACCGAAAAAACGTCCGTAAGGCCATCGTAAGTCGAGAAGAGTGACTATTCTATGATGTGTTCCGACGCAGACATAAAAAGGCACTGTTAATACATTTACTTTTTTTTTTACATAGTACAAACATAGTCAAGTCAAGTCAAGTCAAGTTTATTTGTATAGCGCTTTTCACAACAGACATTGTCTCAAAGCAGCTTTACAGAAATCAACAGTCAAGGAGAATGGTGTGCATTTATCCCTGATGAGCAAGCCATGGCGACTGCTTTTGCGTTTTTTAGCCCTGGTAAATAAAGCAGTAAATGGTACAATCACTTCAAAAAGATACGAGAACACCTTGAACACGTCTGAACTATGTGAGGTCACGTCAACTAGAGCATCTCTAATACCCACAATGCATGCCTGCCAGGCATACTTGTTCCCCACACTGTTTACGGCGAAAATTTTGATTTTCTAAGATTTATTTAATTTTATTTTTTTCTGTCAGAGGTGACCCTTGTATCTCCGAAATGTCGTAAGTCGAGTGGTCATAGGTCAGGGTCTGATTGTATTCTTCAGTTTGTACTGGAAAAAGAACAATAGTTATACTTACAGTAAATGCTACTTAACACAGCATAAGCAGATAGTGAACACAGTCAGCTTCCTTATTTTGTCCTCATTAAAGATAGATTATAGAAACAAACTGTGGTCAATCTTTGTGTATTTACACTAAAATAAATTTAGTTGAAGTTAAAAAAAAAAAATTTTGAGATAGAACCACATTTCTAAAAAAGTTATAATGTGTAAAATGAAAATGAAACAGAATGCAATGATTTACAAATCTCTTAAACCTATGTTTCATTCATATTAGAACATAGAAAACATATCAAATGTCTAAACTGAGGAAATGCTCCATTTTAAGAAAAATATAAGCAGTTTTGATGGCCGCAAGACGTTGAAAAAAAGTTGGAATGGGGAAACAAAAGGCTGGAAAAGTTAGTGTTACTAAATGGAAACAGTTGGAGAAAACATTTTTGCAACTAATACATTCAATTGGCAACAGATCAGAAACATGATTGGGTATAGAAGAGTATCTTGGAGGGGCAGAGTCTCTCAGAAATAGATATATAATATAAGATATATATAAGATAAGCAGATGTTTGCCAGTCTGTGAAACAACTGCATCTACAAATTGTGGAATCACTTCAGAATAATGTTCCTTAACATAAAAGTGCTTTGAATATGTATAAGTATATATCAACAGTACATAAATTTATCTTATTCTTGGTCTAAACATTTTGTTTTATGTGTTCTATTGTGAATAAAACATGGGTTTATGCCATTTGCAAATCATTGCATTCTATTTTTATGTTCATTTTACAATCATTGCAACTTTTTTTCAAATTGGTGTTGTATATTTATAACAAAGCTGCATAAATGGCCTTGTGTAAAGCTTGTTTCTGTGGCCAGGAAATCAATTTTGTATGAATTTGGACGTACATTTTGGTGCATTGTCTTGCTGGAAGATTCACACACAACCCATTTGTAGCTTCTTGGCAGAGATTTCCTCTTGGCAGAGAGATTTTCATTTAACATCTCCTGGTACTTCATAAGACCATGATTCACTGTGTCCTGACAGTATGCTAGCATGTGTCCTACTTAACCACCCTGTTTATGCCAAATCCTCGATTAGTATTGCCAGAAAATTAATTTTGGTCTTTAATGACCACAGACTCCGAGTTTCATTCAAACTTCTAATAAAATAAATGGAAAGAGCATTCTGTAAAAAGAAAACAGATTTTATTGTAGTGGCATATAACTAAACATTTGTAGATTAAGATTTGCTTTCTAAGTTCTACATATTAATAGGTTTGATGTGTTTTGGAAAACAATGGAAAGTTTAGTGTTAAAGTTTTACAAACTGAAAAAGAACAAGGGTACAAAAAAAGTAGGAAAAACTCAGTATCCAAGTAGTAGTTTGGTTGTAATAAATGGTTGAAGGAAATAGTTAAGGAGGTTATATACAGTAATTACTCAAAGACAGAAAAACTAGGTTCCCTGGTGGTCTAGTGGTTAGTAGGTGGTGCTCTCACCGCTGCGGCCCGGGTTTGATCCTTGGTCAGGGTACCAACCCCAGCCATTAAGGTTGCACAAGCCAGTGCACTCTTTTCCCAGGATAAATGGGGAGGGTTGCGTTAGGAAGGGCATCCAGCATAAAAACATGTGCCAAATCAAACATGCGGATCATACATACGGATGATCCGCTGTGGCGACCCCTAATGGGAGAAGCTGAAAGAAAGTACACAAAGACAGAAAAACAGCATTCACATAATATGAGAGTGGACATCATCAGTTAAACTTGATTTATAGCCTAAATTGTCCTGGGCTCATCACTTGTTCAAATCTCTCTGCAGTTTGTTTGAAGAGGAGATTATGTCATACATCCCGGCTCATCCATTCCATCCTGGCCTCAACTTCTCCCCGAGATGCTCTCCTGGATCCTCACCCCAGAATTCACCAGGTGTGTTTATTTTCTGCTCTAAAAACATAAACCTTTTGTAGATTAACGATGCTACTAGCAAACCTGGCACGAATTTGCCAATAAAGGTAGGGGAATGATTTTGTTTACAAAACCCATTATTGAAGCCAGAATATAATTTGTCTCTGTTGACATTCTGAGCAGTTTGTATGGTGAATATTTTACAACTAGGAATAATTTAATTCAGGCACATAACCTGGAGCTAACACTGTGTTTGTATTGGCAGGACTGCAGAGAGCCAGGGCACCTGCTCCATATCGCAGGGACTTTGAAGCCAAACTGCGCAATTTTTACAGGAAGCTTGAAGCTAAGGGCTATGGCCAAGGGCCAGGAAAAATCAAGTATGTGTGTGTGTTTGTGAAAGTGTTTGACATCGGGGTTATGTGCATGATGTTTACATTATAAAATTAAAGTAAACCTAAAGAGTTGCCTGCTGTCTTGAAATAAACATCTATCTGTCTTGGAAAAGGCTGATCATCAGAAGAGAGCACCTACTTGAAGGCACCTTTAATCATGTGATGGCTTATTCGCGCAAGGAGCTCCAGAGGAATAAACTTTACATCACATTTGTGGGAGAAGAAGGGTATGAATAGTGGCTTTATAGTACTTCCAGTGTCCTTCCTTTATCTATCTATCTATCTATCTATCTATCTATCTATCTATCTATCTATCTATCTATCTATCTATCTATCTGCTTTGTTTAGGGTTAGAGGTTGGGGTTAGGGTTGGGGTTGGGGTTGGGGTTGGGGTTAGGGTTGGTGTTAGAGTTAGGGCTAGGGTTAGTCTATCTATCTATCTATCTATCTATCTATCTATCTATCTATCTATCTATCTATCTATCTATCTATCTATCTATCTATCTATCTATCTATCTATCTATCTATCTAGGTTGGGGTTAGGGTTCGGGTTGTGGTTAGGGTTGGTGTTAGGGTTAGGGCTAGGGCTAGGGTTGGGGTTAGTCTATCTATCTATCAATAGAAAATTGTCCCACTGTGAAACGAATAAAAGTTTATTTTTACTTACCACCCTGTGATGCTGCACAACTCACCAAACCCAACTTTAAAGAGTGTACAAATGCATATATGAATGTAATTGATTGTTCTATTTTATTATGCAATGACTTCCAACTGCCACATATTTCCAGCTTTTCCTTACTTCATAAAATATTATGGCAGTTCCTCTGCCGCAATATCTTTTACATCCTGTGCTCTGCAAACACAGCTGTATTTAAATGAAAGAACTGAATCATAAAAATATGCTGTGTAATGTTTTGTAAAGTTTAGCTAAACTCAGGAATTTAACATACATTGCAAAATTCATTTAACAGTGTTTTTTTGGTGGTATTTTTAATTATAATGAATATATATTTTAAATATTATTGAATATACTGTATATGTTGCTAGTAATAAAACGTGCTGGTCACTTGGTTTCTTTGTTCATCTGTCTTTTATAGTCTGGACTACAGCGGGCCTTCGAGAGAGTTCTTCTTTTTGCTGTCTCAGGAGCTCTTTAACCCATACTATGGTCTGTTCGAATACTCAGCCAACGATACATACACTGTTCAGATTAGCCCCATGTCTGCCTTCGTAGAGAATCATCTAGAGTGGTAAGTCACACCATTCTCTCTTTCTTACTTTTATAGCACACATTTTAACATTACCAATGCCAACCAAATGTCATGTTTGTTTACGATAATAGTTGAAAGGGAAGACAATAGGTTTCTTTGATTTCTATATGCTTATAGACAGCTGACTGCAAAGCAAATCAGGACGCATCTAAATATCACAGTGTTTTAACACTTTATATAATGTTAATTACAAATAGGCATGTGTCCGTTTGATAAGAGTGCCAGGTTCAGTACCTGAGTAAGTCAAGTTATATAAAAGCATTAACTGTTGTATAAGTGTTTACTAATGCCATCCTGACCCACAGGTTCCGCTTCAGTGGACGTATTTTGGGCTTGGCATTGATTCATCAATACCTACTGGATGCATTTTTCACCAGGCCATTCTACAAAGCCCTCCTCAGACTGTGAGTCTTTTACTAACTAAGGGTGGAGTGGGTGGAGAAGAGTGATAGCAGGAGTGATTTGTGATAGAAGGGTGTCTGCAAGAGTGAAAGGAAAAGTTTATAGGACTGTGGTGAGATGTTGAGATTTTCGTTGGGAGTGATGATGATGGACAGGATTAGAAACAAGTTTATTATAGGGTAGGCACATGTAGGACGTTTTGGAGACAAGATGGTTTGGACATGTGCAGAGGAGGGACATGGGGTATATCGGTAGGAGAATGCTGAGGATGGAGTCACCAGGAAGGAGGAAAAGCAAAAGGTCAAGAAGGAGGTTAATAGATGTGGTGAGGGAAGACATGCAGGTAGTTGGGTTGAAAGAGGCAGATGTAGAGGACAGGGGGGGTATGGAGATGGATGATCCATTGTGGCGACCTCTAATGGGGGCAGCCCAAAGAAGAAGAAGATGTTTATCATCAGTGAAACCATTAACTACATAGAGCATTAAGACAAAATATTCTTGTAAATGTTTTAAAGTAAATTTGGTGTCTTGAATTACGTAAATTATCAGGACACCAAATGAAACTTTTGCTATGTTTCCACACTGACGGTTAATGAGGTGACACCGGAGAAACTGTACCTCTACTAACTTTCATATGGATTACATAAACAGGGAATATTTGTTTTTGATGTAAAGTTTAAGTTTTAAGTAAGTTTAGTAAGTAAGTTTAAAACTCAGAATTTTCAATTGTTTGACAAACATTGTAAGACAAACATTTCATTGCGTTCAAGGTTTTAATTTCGCCTAAAATTTGTGCCGTTAAAATGAATTTGTGTTAATGCTTTATAAAAGCTGCGCAAAAAGTGAACCTTTGTATCATTATGGATCTGGTTACGGTTCATTTTTAGATTATTTTCAATCTAGACAAAGATTATCATCTTGCAGTTTGTGGTGAAATTTGTAGAATGTTTTCCATATTATTGATCCTCTTTGTTTTGAATAGCGAACTTACAACAAAGCATGAATATTTAAAAATGATAGGTAAAAAAAGGGATTATACTCCTTTCATCAAACTAAAAACTATTGTACCTCATGTGTTTCGAGTCTATGGTACTCGTCAAAAGTCAGAACATACAGTAAAGCGTTATACTTAGACTAAACGTAACTGAAAATTGTGTTGTTTATAGTCATACATTAATTGTAAATGGTTAAACATTGTATATAATAACTGTCACCATTCATGTTAGTTTGTTATTTGGAGCTTTGGACTGCCTAGAATATAATTGAAATTCTACAGTAGGTGCATGCAAACATTTCATGTGTGTGTTATCTTGGGCAGAGCGACCGATCTGAGCGATTTAGAGTATCTGGATGAGGAGTTCCATCAGAGCCTGCAGTGGATGAAAGACAATGTTATTACAGACATTCTGGACCTGACCTTCACTGTGAATGAGGAAGTCTTTGGACAGGTACCACATGCCTCAGCCAATCGGGTTATTGCTACATCGGATTTAAAATGACTTTTCATTTTTAGACATTTTAATTTTATTTACAGCAAACACAAACAGTTTCACAATCCAGAGTAAATAACTAGAACAGTGTTTTATGTATACAGGTAACTGAAAGAGAGTTGAAGTCTGGAGGAACCAACATTCAGGTTACAGAGAAAAACAAGAAGGAGTACATTGACAGAATGGCCAAGTGGAGAGTGGAGAGAGGGGTGGTGCAGCAGACAGAAGCTTTGGTTCGGGGTTTCTACGAGGTACACAATGTGCATTTGAACAACCAACAGGTCATTACTAGTGAGATTCACACAACAGTAGTAAAAACCACTAAAATTTTTAGTTAGTCATTTGTTTTTGGTAGAGTACTTAATTAATAAAATAGGGGCAGAAATTTACATATGACTGAAGTATAATCATTTAAAATGAGGGTTACCTGTTCTTTGTTGTTAATTCTGCTGTATTTTTAGTGTGCATTTTATACCTGGAAATAGTTATAAAGTATACTTTAAAGATCAATTTTTGTTACATAATTAATACCAATGATATACCTTACATTTAAAATAAAATATTGAAATACTTATTCCTATGTGAAAGACACTATACTAAATGACATTTTTGTAAATATATTCACCTTTTATTTGAATTACAATATGTTAAAATTATACATATAATTATTCATAATCGATTGAAAGCCTAATATATATATATATATATATATATATATATATATATATATATATATATATATATATGTAGATTCTCATTTCTTCAACAACTATGTCAGAAAAGACATCCTGTGGTCGTGGGCAAGATGTTAATCTGTTTCAGAAGGGTCAAATTATTAGTCTGCATCAGGCAAAGAAAACATCTAAAGAGTTTGTTGAAACTACTAAAATTGGGTTTTTATACTGTATATACTATATATCTATATACTGTACATACATGTATACTGAATTTTATAGTCATTTCCCACAGATTTATTATTGGTTAGCATTAGTAGATTGCTGTCGTATAAAAGGCATAAATATCTGAGAACATGATCCTATTTTTTTTTTTCTTTGTATTCCTTATATAATGGATAAATAAACACAAATTATATTGATATTAGTTTATGGATGTGGTGAAGGAAGACATGCAGGTAGTTGGTGTGAAAGAGGCAGATGTAGAGGACAGGGGGGTATGGAGACGGATGATCCGCTGTGGCGACCCCTAATGGGAAAAGCCGAAAGAAGCAGATGATATTGATATTAGTTTTCAATAATAGAACCCGACTTGAAACTCTTTAGATACTAAACTACAATCTTTTTCATGTAGGAATGCTTGATTGCACCAATTTTGTTTTCAATCAGGTAATAGATTCACGTCTGGTGTCTGTTTTCGATGCACGGGAGCTGGAGCTGGTCATTGCAGGAACAGCAGAAATTGACTTGAATGACTGGAGGTCCAACACAGAATATAGAGGAGGTGAGAGAATGATTCTACAATGATTATATCGGCATTGACGTGCTGGCATGTAATCCTATTACATCTTGAGTGAGTCATATGACATTGTGCTGATGTGTCACAGTAGCTAGTCACCAAGGACTGTCATTTAACTATAGAAGTTATTTATATATGATGTGATACAGTAGTAAGGCTGTTAAAAAAGCCCAGTTGTGTGCTCTATTTATTACTTGTCTAAATGTCAGCTTTAGTAGAAGACATCCCAAGCCAGAAATATTCATAAACATCCATAACTCATTAACCTCCTAGAGCGCTGTGGTGGGATTGCCAAAACACTCATCTGGCCCATATTACAGCCTGAGCTCTTAATTGCCCATGCTAATTATCTGCTCCATTTGAGCCATTTAACCCGATTTTACTCAAGACATCTGCAATCAATCAATCTGGAGGCCTACACACTTTTGTCCAACCTTTGCTGCCAAAACAAGCCAGCTGTTTGTCTCACTCACAGTTTATTGCCATAAGTGGAACTTATGACATTGATCATCAAACCTCAGCAGTATTCTTTTGAATCTTGTGCCTTGGTGCTGGAATGGCCTCATTCATATTTCTGACACGATGCTAACCTTTCAGGGACAAGGTCATGTAATACTTTTCAGTCATGCTGACAGGTGCAAAAGACTAACGTGTTTTTTAATAAATTAATCCATGCAGGCTACCATGATGGACATATCGTGATTCGTTGGTTTTGGGCGGTGGTGGAGCACTTCAACAATGAGCAGAGGCTTCGTTTGCTGCAGTTTGTGACGGGTACATCCAGCGTGCCATATGAGGGCTTTGCAGCTTTGCGTGGGAGCAACGGCCCACGCCGCTTCTGCATCGAGAAATGGGGCAAGATCAGCTCTCTACCCAGGTACACAGAAACAACATTCCCATTAAAGCACCAGGTTCCTGGGGGTGTATGATGTGTTTGTTAAGATAAGGTTTTAGGATAAACCTTGTGTTTAGGGCTTCAGCAGCATTCCAGTGATACAGAAACGTCTTGAATATTCAGCCTTCAGATACAGTATGTGTCACCTTGCTGACAGTTAGTGACAAAATCTGCTGCAGAAGCATATAAATTAATATATATTGCATGTCAATTCAAGTCAAGTTTTTGTTTCTAAAGTAACAGCTCATACACTATAATAGCTAACAATGAATGACTTTTTTATTAAAAGTGTTATTAAAAAAATTGTGTTAAAATTTTTTTGTTGAGTTATTTATTTATTAATTCATCATAATTTTGGCTTTTCATCATGAGTTTTCTGAGAGAGAGAGAGAGAGAGAGAGAGAGAGAGAGAGATTCTGGTAAAGAAATTACTAGAAATAACAGCTATATTAAAATAAGACACTATGCATTGTAACAGGCTGCATCTCTGCAATACTGTAACACAGTAATCCGCCGCTTTCCCGCGGTTCGAATCTCGTGCCTCCGGTTTATCGCGCCATTGCATTTGCCACATAACTAATTTGTTTGGCTGATTTTCTCGATCTCTCATGAGGAGCACGATAGACCGAAAAACTTGTAAGGAATTGTTTTCATGGAGTTTTATGTTCAAATAATGACATTTATTAATACGTACAATGTTAATACAGTACAGTACTGTATACATAAAATAATATTTTTGGGGTGGGGTCCGTTTTTTTAGAACATAACCACCGTGATAAACGGGGGATATACTGTACAATGTCTGTTCACATTTTAAATTTCAGTAGTTTGTGCAATAAGTGACAAATGTTATCCATAAAATCACCCACTCAGTCATACCCAATGAAGTACAAATAGCTCCTAGCCCAGCAGTGTTTGAGATAATATTAAGTGTGTGATACATGCTGAATCACTCTCACATGTCCTCTCTAGCTTCAGGACAGTGTTCACTCACAGCATGAGCACAAAAACACTTCGTTCTGAATCATAGTTTATATCTTCAGAATGTCCCAAATCAATTTTATGGCCTTAAAGAAGCATATATATATATATATATAAGTTGTTTGCTGAAGGGCTGAAGAACGGTAGAATAATGAGTGAATGATCAGTGAAGAATGGTGGAGGTTTCCTGTAAGTTTGGGTCTGCATATCTGCAAATGGAGTTCGAGATTTGGTCAGGATTAATAGTAGCCTAAATGCTGAGAAATACTTATATATATTTATCCACAATGCAGTGCGATCAGGAAGGTGACTGGCTGGCCTTAAACGTATGTACAATGTAAAAACTCTTAACTCATTAAGTCTGTTTTGGAATAACATAAAGTGACAGAAGGATTTGAGGGTTTACATACACACACACACACACACACACACACACACACACACACACACACACACACACACACACATTTTTATCTGGAGGGACCCAATTGTATAAGATGTTTTTGAATGTAGTAGCCCTAGAATGATTTTTGTCAATGAGATATGAGACCCAAACCTCTTTCAGCACAACAGTCACCCTTGTACAAAGTGGGCTCTTATAGGATATGTTTTACAAAAGGTGGAGTGAAAGTTTTTGAGTGACCTGCTATAGAGCTCTGACTTTAGCTCAACTGAACACCATTGGGATGTACTGGAATGCTGACCCAATATCAGTACCTGATTTTACTAATGCTCTTGTGGTTGATGAACACAAATCTACACAAGTACACTCCAGAATCTAGTGGAACATCTTCCCAGAAAAGTGGACAATATCATAACATCAAATGGAAACTAAATGTGAAATGGGATGTATTTTATATATATATATATATATATATATATATATATATATATATATATATATATATATATATATATATGTCCATTTTTTTTTTTATTTATACTATTTAGAAGATGTTTTCTATTTATTCCCCATACAGCTTTCAACAGTGTTATGTGAAACAGATCAGAGCTCAAGCAACAGATTACCGAATACTAATGGGAATAAGAAGTGTATTCAGCATGCCACCTCCTACTGAAGTCATGCCAACCTCTTTACAAAATCTTCTCTTTTGGAGATATCCAAGGGATCAAAAAATTGAATCGTTGTTTTGTTTATTGGCCTCATTTCTTTGATGATTCCTTGGGAAAAATTCAGCGAGCCAGTCGTTCGTTTAGCCTCAAAGAAGCCGCTCTTATCACATGGTTTAGACTTTTAAATAATGTTACCTGAGATGACAGAGTGTGTCATCCTCAGATTGCCTATTTGAAAAGCTTTCCCTGATGCATCTAAAGTTTCACCTTGAAATGTTGTTTTTCGTAGCGCTGCACTGACAAAAAGGAAGAGGCGGCAGATCAAAAACGAGCGGCCATCAGCAGTCAATGCTGCACCGAGTTCATATTTCACTGACACAGACAGAACCGACTTGTGTTTGGCAATGCATGGAAGTGGATCAGCACAGATTAAGCTGAATAAGCGCAATATGAGGGAATGTATTATAATAATTGTTTTAGCTTTACAGATTATAGAACAGGTGTAATATACATTACAGCACATTGAAATTATTTTCTTTACATATCTCAGCTTGTTTGGAACCTATGGTCATAGTGGAGAGTCAGCCATGATACAGCATTTCTGGAGCACAAAGAGTTAGGGGCCTTGTTTAAGGGCCCAAAGGTGGCAGATTGGCGATACTGGGGCTTGAACCCCTGGCCTTCTGTTCAGTAACCCAACACCATAAACACTGAGCTACCACTTCCCTCTTGTCACATGTACTTTACAGCACATTGAAATTATTGTTTTGCATATTCCAGTGATATTAGGAGCTGGGGTCAGACATGATAGAGTGCCCCTTGGAGCACAGAAGGTTAAGGGCCTTGCTCGAGGGCCCCAAGAGTGGCAGCTTGGCGATACTGAGACTTGAACCCGTGACCTTTCAATCAGTAACTCAGAGCTTTAACCACTGCGCTACCACCTCCCCTATTGGATTTCATTGTGAAATTTAAATAGTTTGCATTATTTTTTTATAACTAAAAAAGTTGCACCATTGCAACAGGACCTCAATATTGTCTATTTTGTAAAAATGAACGACATGATCCCATTCAAGTACATTTTAATTTCCATGTTGTGTTGTGGAAAATGTAAAGGGGCGTAAATACTAATGCGAACGACTGTACACACTGATAGTTATGATTTAAAACCTGAGAAGCAATTAATTTTTACAGTCATTCATTCTTACATAACATGAGAAAGATTGATGAGAGCAGTTTTTTAAATGCCCAAGAGAATTCTGACATTCTGGAAGTGCATACCTGCATAAATGGACTTACTTAACCCTTGACCTTGTGTTTTTTTTTCCTCCCCTCTCATTTTCTCCCAGGGCTCACACATGCTTTAACCGTCTGGATTTGCCTCCATACCCTTCCTACACCATGTTGTATGAGAAACTGATAATTGCTGTGGAGGAGACGAGCACTTTTGGTCTGGAATGAAAAGTTCTTGCAAAACGGAGAGACTATATTTTATAAACTGATTTTAAGTGACCATATCCTTAAGGGACTGCAATTTTATAATTGAATTCATCTTAGCATTGGTTCGTTTTTGTTTTATTTTTGTGTTTAACTGAAAGCGCATGAAGTATGTTATGGAATTATTGTATATATTGTATTATTATGGGGATGAGGGACGGGGAAATCCAGTACTAGTGCGTAGTGTAAACCTGCATCCAGCCTACAATGTAGTATATCTGACTGAATTGTCATGCTAATGTTCATGTTTATAAGGAGGCTTTTTTAACATTATCTTGCTGATACGCTGTTATTGTGCATGGAGGATAAAGCCCACCTGATGTGCAGTTATCTAAGGGCCTTAATACTGTAAGAGGACATGACATTAATTAACATCCTTGACTTGCTTGATACCAGGCAAAGCTCTGTGAACATTCCCTGTTTTTCTAACAATACATGAGTTCAAGATGACCATATGATGGAAAGAGGTGCACACACCTAACTACAATCATCTAAATAATGTTTGGATCTGAGATCCCATTTCTAACCTTTATTCACTGTCAGATGGATGGAGTATTAAATCAGAAAGCTAAAATCTCATTTCTATGAATAGCTTGAAAAAGGAACTATTGGTTTGATTGGTGCATTATATCACAAGGTCTCAGTGATGACATCATTAGAATGGGAAGAACTTTCACATCTACATGCACACACTTAGACAACTAGGCAGCTGTATTTGGACAATGTGTCCTTAGTCTATATAGAAAACACGAAAGGATTATGAAGTACAATAATCCACCTTGTTCATAATCTGGGCTAGAAAGAAATCAGTTCCTCACTTCTTCATGCCATTCTGTGTGCATTTCTTTTCAGTAAGAATCTTACACATGAATCCCAAATTATCCACTTTAGATTGTATACTAGCAGCAAATAATCTGATGGGGCTACCAAAATATGTATCCCCCATACTGAGGTCCATGTGTCAGGTAGCCTGGCAGACTGCAATTACGACCTTACTCTATGTTATGTCATTGTCCTCTAACTCAAGGAGATACCGAGGTACAAAGGAAACAGGATGTTCTGGGTGATGTAAGGGAATTTACTGTATACCCAGATTAGCATCCTAATCTTTTCTAAATGCACTGGTATTTCCAATTTCAAAGGTATGTCTTGAGTGTGTTCACTCAGGGATTCTTTTGTGATCCTTTCAAGCTAAGGGTCATTTATTCAGATGATTCCGATGCACAGTGGAAGGCATGGTCGTGTTGCTTTCATTCCAATCACTTGTCTTTTAAATAAAACAAATAGATCTATATGCAAAGCCAAGAAAACAGATAAACCTAAACCAGAATATTAGTCTTATACTAGTATTTATTAGAAATATGCCAATGTTTGCCATTATGCCAAACAACAGGCCCAGGACTGAGAAACAAAATGGAATATGCAATGAACATAAGGAGCCTTGATAAAGCAGTGCATTTGAAGTTAACATAATTTTTCCACCGCACGCTTCAGCCATTGTAATCCATGATTATGTAAAGCAATATATTGAGCCCACAGAGATATCCATGTGTAAGAACTAGGGATTTACACCAATTCATCTAATAGATTCATTATAATTGTTTTTAATCAGCATGGATGTGATCAGATGTTTTACAGTGTTTTACAGCGTATTCAATGTGTACACCTTTCTAATGTGTTTATTTATATATTTATTTGGGTTTTTTTTGTTTTGTTTTCTTGCGAAGGGACCATGAATAAATCACAGAGAAATTTTCATAACATTACACTAATGCCTATGATCTACTCCTGTAATGCACTGAATTATTTAAATATGTATCTCTCAACTATATTTAAATTCTGTTTATCTAATAAAATTATCTTTATAAATTAGCGGTTTCCGTTTCGTATTTTGGAACCTGGCCACAGCCCTGTTTATTCGCAGTCACGGTGTATTTAAAGTATTTTGATGTGAATAGTGTGTGATAAATAGTGTGCTGGCGTGTGGTTGTGGTGTGTGTAACGTGTTTTCACTGACGCAATCCAGATCTGGAATAGCTATCAGCTAGCCAATGTTAAAACTGTAACATGGACCATATGTCATGAAAAGTATATTTCCTTGTTTCTTTTCTGTTTTAAATATTTTGACGTTATTATGTTTCCACTCACATACACACACAAGGACTTGTATATAAATCACCAGTAGGCTAGATGATGGTGTTGTTAGGAATTTGGTTCTTCTTTACAACTATAAGATTCCAAGTGCAGTACTGAGGTTTGGTTGTTGCTTGGAGTTTTGCATGTTCTCCCCATTCCTCTGCATTTCCAGTTTCCTTCCTCTTTCCAAAAACATGACAGTGAGTAAAACTGACTATAGATTTCCCCCGGGTGTGAATGAGTGTATAAGTTCTCTGCATGGTGACCTGGGATATGCTGGCGTCCCAAATGCAGTGTATTCTCACCTCACAGCGAGTGTTTAATTGACTCTGACCAGAATACTGCAGTTACCAAACATGCAAGTGAGAAAAAGTAACAATATTAATTAAATGTACATTATTTACCCCGTAAAACTTGATCTTACTCCTTTTGCTGCTCCTGTGTTAACTTGTTTCACCCTATGCCACATTTTCCTGTCCTTTATTTCATTGTGTAATGAATGTCAATTAAATAAAATTCATAACACATTTGCTTTTTAAAGCCATCACCAGCCATTTACTTAACTGATGTTGTGGTCAGGCATTACCACCGCACCTCTCCAGGGTCCCCCAGTTTAATCCTAAACTAAAGTTAATGTTGGTGTCAAATTTCTGTATAAGTGTATGTGTGGGTTTCCTCAAATTTTTTACCAGCTCCTAAAAACCATCTTGGTAGATAAATTAGCTATGCTAAATTAGACCTGGGTGTAAATGTATGTTCATGGCGATGGAAAGGTGTATATTTGAAAGTGTTTTTAACTGTGTAACCCCTGTTAAATAAATACATAAAAAAGAAATTGTCACAAAATGTGTAATAGTTTGTAATGGTCATATTGGTCTCTACTGGTAATTTGTTTCTTTTATTGGTGGCATGTTATGTCTGGTGAATACTTTTAAGGACCAGCTGAACACTCTAGCACCTAGATTGCATGCTGTAAACATAATAACGTCAAAATATTTAAAACAGAAAAGAAACAAGGAAATATACTTTTCATGACATATAATCCATGTTACAGTTTTAACATTGGCTAGCAGATAGCTATTCCACATCTGGATTATCTACTGGACACCAATAGGAACCATTCGGACATCAATAAGCATCCATATTCTAGAGATTATATTCTGGATTTGTTGGTTTAAAACCAATGTAATGATGTACACAATCACGCCATGTAATTGAAGCAATTCAGTTATCTTTTAATGGTTATTAGCTGGTGGCTTGCAAAGGTATTTGTAATGAAAAGCATTAGAATTTGCATAATGTTTTTTACTTCTAGACCAGGATGACATGGTTCCAGCAGATGAAGGAAAAAATCCCAAAAATGTCTCGATGCATGATGAGGAGTATGAAAATGATGATGATGGTGATGATGATTAACATTTGATTAACATTAACATAATGTCACAAGTTTTGAGGGAGAGTGCAATTGACATGCTGACTGCAGGAATGTCCACCAGAGCCGTTGCCCGTGAATTGAATGTCCCTTTCTCTACTATAAGCCATCTCCAAAGGCATTTCAGATAATTTGGCAGTACATCCAACCGGCCTCACAATCGCAGACCACGTTTAACCACACCAGCTCAGGACCTCCACATCCAGCATCTTCACCTCCAACATTGTCTGAGACCAGCCACCCAGACAGCTGCTGCAACACACGGTTTGCATAACCAAAGAATTTCTGTTCACACTGTCAGAAACGGTCTCAGGGAAGCTCACCTGCATGCTTGTCCTCCTCCTCGGGGTCTCGACCTGACTGCAGTTGGTCGTCGTAACTGACTTAGTGGGTAAATGCTCACATTCGATGCCGTCTGGCACTTTGGAGGGGTGTTCTCTTCACGGATGAATCCTGTTTTTTACTGTACAGGGCAGATGACAGACAGCGTGGATGGCATCGTATGGGTGAGCGGTTTGCTGATATCAACGTTGTGGAGCAAGTGGCCCATAGTGGCGTTGGAGTTATGATATGGGCAGGCGTATGTTATGGACAACGAACACAGGTGCATTTTATTGGTGGCATTTTGAATGCACAGAGATACCGTGACAAGATCCTGAGGCCCATCATTGTGCCATTTATGACCATCACCTCATGATGCAGCATAATAATGCACAGCCCATGTTGCAAGGATCTGTACACAATTCCCGAAACTGAAAACATCCCAGTTCTTGCATGGCCAGCACACACACTGGACATGTCACCTATTGAGCATGTTTGGAATGCTCTGGATCAGTGTGTTCTATTTCCTGCCAATATTCAGCAACTTCGTACAGCCATTGAAGAGGAGTGGGCCAACATTCCACAGGCCACAATCAACAACCTGATCAACTCTATGCAAGGAGATGTGTTGCACTGAGTGAGGCAAATGGTGGTCACACCAGATACTAACTGGTTTTCTGACCCCCCCGGACCCCCTCAGTACAGTAAAACTGCACATTTTCCATTGGCCTTTTATTGTGACCAGCCTAAGGCACACCCGTGCAATAATCATGCTGTCTAATTAGCATCTTGATATGCCATACCTGTGAGGTGGATGGATTACCTCAGCAAAGGAGAAGTGCTCACTAACACAGATTTAGACAGATTTGTGAACAATATTCGAGAGAAATAGGTCTTTTGTGTACATAATAAAAGTCTTCAATCTTTGAGATCAGCTCATGAAAAATGGGGGCAAAAACAATATTGTTGCGCTTATAATTTTGTTCAGTGTATTTCCTCAAGAATGAAGATGTTAAGGTTTTCGTTGGGAGTGACGAGGATGGACAAGATTAGAAATGAGTTTATAAGAGGGACAGTGCATGTAGGATGTTTTGGAGACAAGGTGAGGGAGGCGAGATTGAGATGGTTTGGACATGTGCAGAGGAGGGACATGAATTATATTGGTAAAAGAATGCTGAGGATGGAGCCACCAGGTAGGAGGAAAAGAGGAAGGCCAAGGAGGAGGTTCATGGATGTGGTGAGGGAAGACATGCAGGTAGTTGGTGTGAAAGAGGCAGATGTAGAGGACAGGGTGGTATGGAGACCCCTAATGGGAGCAGCCGAAAGAAGAAGAAGAAGAAGTATTTCCTCAGGAAATTTACATACTTTGTCAGGGAGTTTAGCAGCAAAGCGATTCAAATATTTGATATTTGATCTCAAATAAATCAAATCAGATTTTACCCTTAAAGCACAATAAAAAGATAAAAAAATATGTAATAGCAAATGGAATTATAAAACATTGAAAGCACAGGAGAAAAGGTGAGAAGGTCGTGAGTTCAAATCACAGCCACATCAAGCTGCTATTCCTAGGCCCCTGAAGAAGGCCCTTAACCCTTCAATGCTCCGTTGTATAAGGGATATAACTGTAATTCGCTCTGGGTAAGGGCATATGCCAAATACCACAAATGTAAATTTCTCTCTCACCAGCAGGGGGCGATTTTGCACGACTTTGTAGATCATTTGCATTTTTGAAAATAAGATGGTCAACCACTGTATCAGATTCTATACAAGATTAAGTTTATCGGTAATTCAGCACAACGTGTGCAATTATTTGAGTAAAAATGAAGCATTTTATTGGCTTACGTTTCCATAACGTTTAAAAATTATATATAAAAAAACGTCTTCAGAACCAAAATCAATAGAAAAAAATTAAAATAAATACATGAATAAATAATAATAAAAAAATTATATACATATATATATATATATATATATATATATATATATATATATATATATATATATATATATATAATAAAGTAATAAGTAATAAAGGTCTTGAGTGTGTAAAAATAATGCAGTGCAAATAATGAAATTTTTAATATTTCTTTATGGAGACGTTTAAACAGAATCAGATTTGACATTGGCCAAGTGCTTGAGGGAAACCCTGATTACAAAAACCACGCCCTTTTGGGCGGGGCTGCTTGTCAATCAAAGCGGTTACCACGGCGACGGAAATCAAAGCGTGTTTGAAGGCTAGAGAGAGAGAGAGAGATTCAGAACCATGATAAAAGTTTCGGAAGTCGCCTGATTGTTATAAAGTTGCAGTTGTGTATGGGTGTGTGTCTGTAAGAGTATCCGCTGTGCTCGTGGTGTGATCAGGGCAGTTTGTCGGTGAGTGTCGGTCAGCTGGTCTTGTGCATGTCGGTTGGGTGATTAACTGGGACAAACTTATTAGACATAGACAAAAAAAAAAAACATATCACCAAGTTTAACTCGTGGTTTGAGTTTGAAGCGTCCTGAAGTGGATCAGTGAGTCGATTCCAGCTCATTAGCAGTAATTATTACCGTCGGTATGATCCCTGAATATCCGTCTCGGAGCGTCGAGGCGAGGAACCGCGGTGGCCGGTGGCGTGAAGGCGCTCAGGGACGCTCCGGGTTACTGTGCGCCATCCACAGTGTGGTCAAGAAAGAGCCGTTCACCGAGCATTACACCCTCATCCCGGGAAAAGAACTGGGCAGGTAAACTCACACACACACACACACACACACACACACACACTTCGAGCACATGCATGATGACTTCATTGTTCCCACAGTTCTGATTCTCTTTCAAACAAATATCACATCGAGTGTTTGGGTTTTTGTCCTCTTTACCAGGGGTTCACATTCAGTGATCTTCTGAACATTTATTTTACACGGAAACTCCAAACCGTGGTCACAATACTTACTAAAAAGTGTGTTTTTGAAATCATTGGACTTATTCCTATCAATACTATCTGTAGCCTGTCTAGATTTGACTTTTTTCACTCATTTGTATCAAAACTGTTCCTGAATTGCAGAAGGCACAATCTTGTTTATAAGATTTATGAACAACAACAACAACAAACTTTAACACCTTTTCAACAAACTTTTAATAACACTCCTGGAAATTTAGCCGTCATGAACCCGGTGGGTTTGGTGCCACAGACCCTCTGCATCAGCTTGATTGCCAAGTATCCTGGGTTGCATGTACAAGGAATTTGTCATGGTGTGCTGGTGCTTTAACAATATGAAAAACTAGAAATAAAAAAAAATAAAGTTTGTGATCATGAGTCATTTTTTTCCCCAGAATAAGATCAAGGTGCAGGATTAAAATATAGTAGCCCTTGTTGATTGTGTTAATGTAACACATAAAATGAACAGTGTGGGGTTTACATGACTGTAATGTTACTGTTAATGAAGGCAGGTCAGAGATGATGGTGAATACTTGGTATTATTAATGAGGTCAGATGCATATTGGAAGAAGTACACCATAGCTGTAATTTGAGCAAAATGTTTCAATTATATTCCAGTTAAAGTGCAATTTTTGTTACATTTCTACTTTGCACAAAAGTACAAACGAACCTGCTTCTCAATGTACTTAAGGTTGAAAAGTAAATGGACTGACCCATGAGATCTATATTTCAATAATTTCTGCTTCCATTCTCGTGCACATCACGTTACACAGTGAGAGAAGCCATTCTACACACGTTATCATTCCAACTCAGTTTTCTCACCTCATGACAGCATGATATTCATATATACAGAAGATATTACGCATTTGAAATGTAGTGAGATGAAAGTTTTCCGAAATAAACTACTGTGATTAAGTGCAGATGCTTGAACAAAGAAAAAAAGTGTTTCATTACTGTCTAGAAGTAGATGCCGATCCCGCAAACATCCCGAACCATCTAGAGACGTACCAGTGCCAATTGGATCCTACTTTACGTGGAGTTTAGACATTGGACCTCCTTGAGTATTTAAAGGCTCTGGCATGGAGAAACTGGTGTTGGATCTGTGATGATCGGAAATGTTGAGCTATTTTATGAGTTGCTCAGTAGCTCCTAGGGTTATAACCACAATGACTGTATAAGACTGTAGAAAGAACATTACTCATCTTACACTCCGGTGCTCATGTTAGTTCTCACTCTTCAGTGTTCTGTATTGTTTAAAGACTATAATCACACTCTTGATGTCACCTAAATGAGGATGGGTTCCCCTTTTGAGTCTGGTTCCTCTTAAGGTTTCTTCCTCATGACATCTAAGGGAGTTTTTCCTTGCCACAGTCGCCATGGCTGTTCATCAGGGATAAATACAGATCGTTCACCTTAACTGTTAATTTCTGTAAAGCTGCTTTGAGACAATGTCTGTTGTAAAAAGCGCTATAGAAATAAACTTGACTTGACTCTAGCACCACCCTAAAATATGAACCTGGGTACCCTGTGTATATACAAGACCAAAATGACGTGTTTCTCAGGACTGTGGTGCAGCACACTATATTGAATTTCATATTTATGTGTGCAAATCATTAATAGTGCAAGACAAATGTACAATAAATACACAGGACAGTATTTAATGAAATAAAAAAAACTGTAAATGCTGTGTATAAACCAAAAACTGTAAATATAATGTTTTATGGCAGTGTGTACAGTGTCTGCAGTAAACCAAATACAGATTTCTGGACAAAGTTTTAAGTGTTTAAAGGGTGTGAGGTGTGAGATGCTTCATGAGTAAAGGCATTGTTCGCACTTAGGTGAGTAAGGCAAGAGTCAAAGGTTGAACAACATTGCCTGACTTAGCTGGTTTAGTCTTTTTTTATTATTATTATTATTTTTTTTTTATTTGTTTGTGTAGTCTATGCTATATCTTAATATTCGGTTGAAGACCCACCTCTTCCTGAAACACTTAAATTAGCACTTTCCAAGTTTGCTTTGTAGAATTCAAGAGTTATATTTATATTAAGTTTGTAATCTTGCGTACCAGTGTAGATTTATTCATTGCTAGAGACTCAAAGCACTTTTGCACGTCGCTCTGGAAAAGGGCGTCTGCTAAATGCTGCAAATGTAAATATTCACACATTTAGCATATTGTAATGTGAAATCAATCGTGCAGAGACTCAGCAGACTCTGATAACATGATCGCTGACTGTGTTTAGAGGAATTTCTAAAGGTTATATTGAAGCTTGATATTTCTGCGGTGAGATGTTTACACATGCTGTATAATCTTATTGCAAATACATGCTTTCGAGCCAATGCAGCGTTCTTCTCTCACAGTCCTCTGTGTTAAGGCGCAGTTTTATTTCTTCTTTATGTTCATCGACCTACTGGTTGTCAGCGGTGACCCCCATGTTAAGTCTTTTTGCAGGGTTTGTTATAAACAAACACAATAAAAAAATGAAGCTTTGGTTAGGTTAGTGGTTTAGATGATTGCAGAATCTCGACTATTTTAGTGCCACCACTTACAGTCATGCCAAGTTGCAGGATTTAAAAGTGACAGTACAGATCGTCCTGGTTCGCTATTTTTATCAGGAAAAAACTTTTTTTTCCACCGATTAACAAATTGACCAGTAGTCATTTTACACAATGTTATGACCTCTAGTGGTTTCAATTTATGCAGCACTTAGGTGTCATTTAATTGATGCTCATTTAACTTGGGTGCCAAAACATTTAAGTAACATGAAAACATCCTTACTAAGTACTCTTGCTACCCTGGCCAAAATGGTAACCCAATAGTAATCATGTTACTTAGTTACTGTCCTTGGTAATAGAAATAATAGCTCAGTGTTGCAAACTCATGGATTTGTGACCATAGCGTGTTATACATTGTCTTATAGAAAGACACTATTATTAGGAAGTATTAATGGTACTGTAGAAAGGCTAAGAACTTTGTCACACACTAATGAAATCCTATAAGGCAGCCACCCTTTTGTCATACAATGTCTCACAAAACAGTTAACATCGCCCCATCTCCTCTCGCTAAAAGAAATGATGAAACCCGGCATTATCCTCACATGCACTGCATTGGAGCTTCGGTCATGTGACTGGAAAAAAGAAGAGCCACTGTTCGGATGGTTTGTGGCTTTGAGGCACACGAGTCAGCCTAATGGTCCTCGTCTGTATCGTTGCTTGCAGGCGGACTTCTAAGCCAGGCAGCTTTCAGAGTGCAAGACGTAAATTTCACAGCTGAAACTCGTTCAAGAACAAGAGCAATGTCTGAGATTTTACACAGAGTCGGTGGGGCAGGACAACGAATTAAACCCTGGAAGTCTCTTGGCATTTCCTCCAAACCTTCTTTAACCTTCTTCATTCTAATTTCTTTACTGGATGGCACATCTGTTTCAGAATGTGATCGCTTTAAAGTGGGGTTTCAGTGTCCGCTAAAGGAATAAATACATTTTATAGGACTAAGGATATGTTTATGATTTTGCAGAGGAGCAAGAATCCTTGTTCCCCAAATTTTTGGTAAAAGAGGAAGCATCATATTGGATATGTTTTTCACTGTATTCATTTTTAAGCCCAAAACCATAAATATGTCAAACTCCACCTTCAACATCAGTCACTGTGGGTAGGTTTAGTATTTTTGGGCCGACTTTAAACAAAAGGCATTAACACTCTACTGTATATGGTGCTAAAAAATTCTGGTTTAATGATCTACTACGCCGGTCCCTCCTGAGTGAGGAGGAAACGTTAGGCTGTCTGGATTTTCGGCTGACTCAAGGGATTAGACTAATTGACATATTTACAGCCAGGCTGTAAAACCATCAGTCACATGCACAGTTGCTGAGAACATTAATTGAAACTTTTTCAGTGTTCACGCTCACCCAAACAGATTTATGTTCGAGGAATGATTGGTATTTTGTCAAGTCTGGAACCCAAGGGGCATGATGACAATACAACCCAGTGTTTGACTACTGAGCCCTAATGTCAAAGTAGAAAATCGATCAGATTACTGCAAATATAAAGAATATTTACAGGGACGAACAAATCACTAGCTCAGGTAGATTTTATTAGTATTTTTTTTTTCCTTCATTCAACATCCACCGAAAGAACATTTTTTTTTTACTGACCTTCACTGAACAAGTGTTTCTTTGTTTCTTCAAGTTTATTTTAACAGCTACGCTTCATGTTTTTATGAATGATTGCTGAGCACAATAAAGTGCAGCATATGGCTGTCCGATGTAAAACGCTTGTGAGCACAACACACAGTTAAATTTGAGAGAGGAGATAAAGCAGGTAGTCATAACTGAATAAAAGTCAGTGGCTTTCTGAATTTTCTTGAAAGTGGCAACATGATAGTGCTTGTGACGCTTTTGAATAATGACTACAATCAAGTCATCCAAAATGTGGGAATTAATCCTGAGTTTGGAAGTTGGTCCTTGTAATTGTCACCTTTTGTTTCCGTGCATTGGATTGGAGGTGTGCGAGGGGTAGGGGGCACGTGTTGATGTAAAGTCAAGTGCTGTACAGTTTGGTAGGAATTCTAAGTTGATAGAGCATTATTAGTCTTTTTCTAATTGGCGGTCCGTATCTCCTAATCAAAGTTACAAGGTTTAGTCAAATGATGCAAAGTATTGTGCCTGTATTACTTGGATATTGAGCTAGCTTGTCACAATTTTGTTGTTTACTGTTTTTCAAGGACAGTTATGATTCCAGGCAACCAAATTTATGATTCATTTGACCCTTTCTTTTTATTTTAAACATTCATTTGCATTCAATCATGTAGCATGTTTCAAAAGGCATGTAATGACCTGTACAATTATTTAATGTGTTTTCAAGTTGAAATTATACTCATGATGTGTTGCAAAGTATAACACAAATAGGGTGGAGTGAAGAAATTATAAATAACTATATAGATCCTGCGGGAGAATGTGTCGTCATTCAATTCCATCCAAAGTAAACTCAAATGAATTATGTATATGAATATTAAACAGGGTACATATATAATCACATAAACTTATATATACTATATGGATAAAAGTAGTGGTACCACAAAACTGGAGTCACACAATTGTATAGAATGTCCTTGGATGTGGTAAAATAAAATATTGCGTTTACTTAAACTTGAAAACCCCAACTGTTCCAGCATTGCAATGCCCCTGTTCACACAATGTGAACTCTATGAACATAACGTTTACATGGTTTGGAGAGGAAGCTCCTGTGTGGCCTGCTGTAGAACTCTGATCTCATCCCTACTGAACATGTTTTGGGATGAACATCAGTATCTGAAATGATTAACACCCTTGTGGCTCATGAACACAATTCTCCACAAGCACACTCCAAAATCTAGTGCAACGTCTTCCCAGAAGAGTGGAGGGAATTATAAGAGAAAATTGAGACTAAGTGGGGAATGTGATGCTCAAAAAGCACATCATACTTATTATATCATATACTTATATGTTTTACCCGTGTACGTTTGAACCATTTAATTTGTGATCGCTTTCTTTCTGGCTGCCAAAAGCATCAGATATTTATTATCAACTGATACTATATCTGGACATACACAGCCAATTTGACCCTTTCTGTGACGTTCTTTGGCGTTTTTATGCGAGTGTCTTTGGTCTATGCTGCTGGAAAACGTCTGCTCTGTTCTAGTAATACCAACCATATATAATCCATTAGGTGAAATCACAGTGGTTATGTGGTTTCTAAATTTACAAATATGGGTAATTGCAGGCTTGTCGCACTGCATTCCACTACTCAGGAAACACCCAGTCCTGTCAGGTCACTGCTATAATGTTGTGCAGTCCCTCTCCAAATCGCTTGGTTTAAAATGCCTTTCCGTTGGTGTGTATGACCTTGAAACCCATTCAACACATGCTCGAAAATAGACGTGAGTTTATTTGCTTTGAGATAACCATTCTTTGAAAAATGTGATATAATTTAGTTCTGAAACATTTGGCAAACCATATCTAATGATCCAAAGTTTTTATAGTAAAGAACACATCGTTCTAAATGGCAGTTTGTCATGTTATTTCATATCAAGCGAAAGAAAACTTTTGATAACCACATACGGCTTTCCTAAAATGGAATTGTTTCTAGCTACATTTTCGTTTGCTGAACAAAGGTATTGTATTAATAGCTCAACTGCTGAGAGTTTCTTCATGTAAGACTTTTACTGGAACTTCATCAGTAACGCAAAGAATTAGTTGCCTAGCAAAAGCATGCTAATTATTGCTCATGTTTTAAAAAAGCACGCATTAGGTCATCTGAGCCTCCAGTGGTTGTTCACAAAATGGAATTTGTCATCGTTAATTAAGGTCAGACACTACATAGGTATTTGGGAGGGCTTGGTTTACAGCCTGTATTTCTCCTTGTCTGGCCATCAGCTAAAATAGCATGTCATCAGCTGAAAATGTCTCACCCTCCCTCGTAAATCTGATGGCCGCTGCGTGCGGTTCCGTCTCAGGATGGGGTTTAAGGGCCTGTCGGATGTGTGCAGTGTGGTCCCTTTCACTTACGCCACAGGCCCCCTCCTCGTTTCCCATCTCCTATTCTTACAGAAGGGATCTGTCTCTGGCCTGACAGCTGAGACGGGATACCATGACATCATTGCTCCACTTCTCACATTGTTTGGGTCTCAGGCTCCGATGGCAACATCTGCGGTGCGCCATGGCAATGGTGCGAGGGAAGAGAAGGGGAGGGTGGCCATGTGAAAGCTAAGTTTGTTATTGAGGCCCATTGGTGAGGAAAAATGCCACCCTCGCTCCCCACCAAGCATCAGCGAGAAGCTGTGGTGCCCATTGTTTACACACTGAGAATGCCATGCTGTACTTAATGAGGCAGTCATATAATGTTTATTCAGATTATGTTGACAAACCAAAGCTCACAGTTCTGATTGTGAATTTCATCATAGCTTGTTTTACTTTGTATGAAAAGTTCCCCAATGGTGGACAAATGATAAATTCATTATCTGTCCTTCGGGGCAAGTATAAGCTCCCGTGTCCTACTCAGCCCCATGTTTTGGTTGCCCAGAAACCAAACTGACCAGAAAACTATGTGGCAAATAATTAATTGTAATAACATATGGGAATCCAGTTTGCTTGTTAAGTATATTAATACAGATTAAGTGAAATAAATGAGCAGCCAACATGAAATCTATAATCTAGTTCTATAAGATCTGATAAAATATGTTTGCATGACATTTGTTGCATCTTAGGATATGATTAGAGTCCGAGAAGTGTCCTAGTTTCTCTTCAGTCTGATTAACTGTGAGGTGATGTGTTAGCTGATGAGTTATTTGACAGATTTTTTTTTTTTTTGCTTAATTTTTCAGTGTTTTGACAAACTGGCATGTTCATGACTGAAAAGAGGACCTGTTTTCCATGCGTGCTAATAAATTACACAAAATTGTTCATCTGGGATCCAGATCACGCCTCTGATATGTGTGTAGTGCAGTAGGTGGTGGGATTTGGGAGCGAGTTGTACAGTATCAAGGTGCATCACAGCCACGCTTATGTTTAAATACAGCTACAGAACAAATGAAAACCTAAGGTTTTCAAAAGGGAATAAAAAGTTGTTTGTTTCCTCAATGACACTAAATTTTGGGCAAATGCAGATTTACAACAAAATTGGATCATTTTTACATGCCTAGCAATTTCATCTCGAGTTAATGATTTTCCTGTTTTCACCGTCTTCACCTCAGTTTGTCTTTTTTTCATTACTCTCATGTATTGAAATGATCGAGATGTTGAACGGAAACAGGCACATCTGAAAACATTTGCTTCATGACACAAATAAGGTAATGCACTTTCCCAAAGTATGCAGAAAATGTCTGCCTGTGTGCCCGGAGATGAGTGTGAATACTCGCCTCTCTGCGTTGAGGTCACATGTCAGAGTTCATTAATTCCTCCTGTCATAGCCATAGAGTAAACATGCCTCAGGTTTCTATCTGGGCGCTTTTCTCTCTCTCACTAATCTTTCAGTCATGATTTTGTGTGGGGTTTTTTGTGCTGTTTTTTGAGATAGGGTTGTAGTTACCTCATTACCTTATCTGCTTCTAGCTGCCTAGGTGACTAATGCAGCATGAGCAGCCACACTATCACTTGGGCTTGGGAGAGAAAGTGTGCACAAGCCAACTTGTTTTCTATTTACACAAGATAATGATGGAGTAAATCCTCCCTTCATTACTTTTGTAGTAAACTGATAAATGTAAGGGGAGCACTTACACACACTCACAGGTTGAAATGAGTCAACCAGCACTTGAGACCCACTGAATAAGAAAAAAATTATATACAGTTTACCAAAGAAAAACTTATAAACAAACTTTAGACCAACTTCTGGTAATTTCTAGACTCAGGTGACATGATATAAAGTGACAATAATGAGGATTTACAATGGTGTGAAAAAGTGTTTGACCCCCTCCTGATTTCTTAGGAAAAGATAACACAAGTGATCAGTTCAGTTGCAGTGCAGTTTTTAAATGAAGGTTTTTATAATTGAGGGAAAATAAAATCCAAAACGACATGGCCCTGTGTGAAAGTGTTTGCCCCCTAAACCTAATAACTGGTTGGGCCACCCTTAGCAGCAACAACTGCGATCAAGCGTTTGCGATAACTTGCAATGAGTCTGTTACAGCACTGGGGAGGAATTTTGGTCCACTCATCTATGCAGAATTGTTGTAATTCAGCCACATTGGAGGGTTTTCGAGTCTGAACCACCTTTTTAAGGTCATGCCACAGCATCTCATTAGGATTCAGGTCAGGACTTTGACTAGGCCACTCCAAAGTCTTCATTTTGTTTTTCTCCAGCCATTCAGAGGTTGACTTGCTGGTGTGTGTTTTGATCATTGTCCTGCTGCAGAACCCAAGTTTTTGCTTCAGCTTAAAGTCACAAACAGATTGCCAGACATTCTCCTTCAGGATTTTTTGGTAAACGGCTGAATTCATGGTTCCATTTATCACAGCAAGTCTTCCAGGTCCTGAAGCAGCAAAACAGCCCCAGACCATCACACTACCACCACCATATTTTACTGTTGGTATGATGTTTTTTTTTTCTGAAATGCAGTGTTACTTTTACGCCAGACGTAATGGGACACACACCTTCCAAAAAGTTTAACTTTTGTCTTGTCAGTCCACAGAGAATTTTCCCAGAGGTCTTGGGGATCATCAAGATGTTTTCTGGCAAAACTGAGACGACTGTTTTTTTTTTTTTTTTGCTCAGCAGCGGGTTTTTTTTTTCTTGGAACTTATTTTTGCCCAGTCTCTTTCTTATGGTGGAGTCATGAACACTGACCTTAACTGAGGCAAGTGAGGCCTGCAGTTCTCTGGATGTTGTTGTGGGGTCTTTTGTGACCTTGGATGAGTCACCGCTGTGCTCTTGGGGTAATTATGGTCGGCTGGCCACTCCTGGGAAGGTTCTCCAGTGTTCCATGTTTTACCATTTGTGAATAAATGTCTCTCACTGTGGTTCACTGGAGTCCCAAAGCTTTAGAAATGGCTTTATAAACTTTTTTTTACCAGACTGATATATCTCAATTACTTTCTTTCTCATTTGTTTCCGAATTTCTTTGGATCTCGGCATGATGTCTAGCTTTTGAGGATCGTTTGGTCTACTTCACTTTGTCAGGCAGGTCCTATTTAAGAGATTTCTTGATTGCAAATAGGTGTGGCAGTAATCAGGCCTGGTTGTGTACACCACTGTATTGCTATTTGTTTGAACATCATACAATTAACTGTGCAGGAAATACAGGAGCCATTGTATTAATTATTCCTCTCTTATGTTAACTGGATTGATTTGGTAAGCTGTTTGATAGACATATCACATTTTGTTTACTACATCAGCTAAAAAAAAATTTAAATAGTGGTGGCTAGATTTTTTCCCAGTCCAGATGGTCGCAGGCCAAGTAGATCAGTAAGATGCATGACTACTACATGAAGAACCCTGTTAGGATTTGCAGGCAAAACATTTTTCCTGGTGACCTTTGCTGTAAATGGTTTGAATAGACGTCTTGTACCGTATCTTCTAACCTTTTTTTGCTTTGTCAAAAGGTAGTTACGGATTTTCTTTAGTAAGTGTGAATAAGATGTACTTCAGCTGCTTGGTGTCAAAATGTCACCGCCCTGACGTCATGTCTCTAGCATATCCCTGCCAAAGGCTCTCTGCCAAGTTCCAGTCTTACTGAGTCCATCTGTCAGCATCTTTAAAGCTTGCTTTTAGGCCTACTGTCATCTATTGATCCCCTTTTCTTAAGGGTAGGAGTCACTGCTCTTAAGTTAATTTAAAAGCTATAAGAAGCCTTCTTTCCACATTGCTGCTGCTAGTTCATGGAAGTCTGTCAATAGTAAAGTTTACAAACGAGCTTCTTCAGCAGATCTGGGCTGATTAATTTGTTTTGTTATCATTTTTATAGCATCAAACTTTTCTGAGTGGTTTGGCATAGATTTCTTAACTAGGATTACAGACTTCTATAGACCGGGGCCACTCTGTCAACCCAGCACACATGAAAATCATCTCTCTCAGGGTGTTGTCTGAGGCTACTGGCATTGGAAATGTGCTGACACGATTCCAGAAAAATGCTGTGAGCCTTTTTAAAGACACTGTAAGAGCAAAAGCTCAGACTGTGTTCCCAGCCATTTAAATCCTTCACTCTTGCTGGGCTAACAGAATAAGCATTTTGGATCTCAAATTATGGGACAAATCATAAAACTGTTAGCTTGTCCACCAAGGGTTGGACAAATCATAAAACTGTTTCAGTCTCAGTCTCTTGGCTGGAATTTGGCAACCTTGTTGACTAAGCTAAAATGTGATTGCTAAGATTTAGTAATTGTAAGGTAGCTAGTTAATACAGACTCAGGGAAACAAACTTGTTTACTTGCAAACTTTTTGGTGGGTGGGAACTGGTGGGAAAAGACCAAATTGGGGGGAAAATTCTGTCATTTCTTTTTCTGTTTGTTAAAGCTAATCTCTGCCTGGTAACTATAAATGGAAATAAGTATATAATAGAAAATTAGCTTCTTTTTGTTTTTTAATTTCTGCAGATATTTTCTTGTAATTCCCTAAATAGTACATTTTGTGTACAGTTCACAGCATCATAAAGGCGAAGGAAAAACAAAGCATATGAAACATTCCACCTGAAAGTCCAGTTATGGTTAAGCAGTGAGGTTTGTGTAGCAGTGGCCATGCTTCACCTGATTAGCTGCAAACCTCTGAACTGACAGGTTTTATGTAAGGGGATTATAGACACTCCTTTATTACATTTAGACCTGGCAGTCCTGTTTTTAAGAAGCCAGTGTTTAGCAGCAGGGGTCAGATTAGCACACTACTACAGGAGTTAAGGTACGGTGTAACCGTGCCATCAAGGTCGATAAAATCCTGTTAGGTTTTCAATTGAACGGAAGAGGCGATATAGTTTGTGAGTCAGTTAACCCCAACGAGCGTGATTAGACTTGTGTATTGGTGTGGAATGAAGCTAGACTTAAAGATGTCAAATCTATGAGGTATTACTATGGTTGTCAAAGTGGAATTTGTGAAGCATAGCAAATGTTTCTGCGATCTGTTTAAATAACCGCCATTTCCTATAGTCAGGAGCCTCTGTGTCTAGACACTTTATTCGACTTGGTTTAAATAAGCAGGCTTAATAACGGCAACGCAAATCCATTGAAAATGAGTGTGGAAAAATATTGTTAAAATGCAATCCTTTGGTTTACATGATCATCCAGCCGGACCTAGCAAAACAAAATTGGGAAAAAAACAAAAGCACCTCCCCTCTCAGTTGATAATGAACTAATGCTTCTTATAGCGTCCTCAGGTGTCTGACCTGGAGGATTGGAATCAAAGTCTAAATCTTTAAAATAGAGAAGACATATCAACAGTTTAGGAAGAGGAACGTGGAAAAAATGGCAAACCAATAGATTCAGATATGTTGACAGGAATCTCTGAAAGTCCACCGTGATGTAATTTATCTCCTTTATCGGATATTCCTTTCTCTTTCTTCCTACCTCCTAGTTTCAAAGACGGCAGCTATGGCAGCTGTTTGTAGTAAATCTGTAAGCGAGGCAGACAGAATGGGGCTAAAAAATGGGGGATGTTTCCTCTGGGCCCTGAAGTCCACTCCAAAGTCTGTGATTTTCAAATGAGTGCTGTCTAAAGCCATTTCTGTCTGAGAACCGGAAGGACCAAGGGATTGATTAACGCCAGAACAGCAGATACAAGTCCATGCTATACTGTAATATAGCGAATATAAATGATTTAAGTAGCCGAGTACATAAGTATGGTATAAATTCTGATTCTGTATGACCTGATTTCATCAATTTAATACAACAAAGTATGGTTTGTTTTTATTCAACATGGAATCCTTTTTCTGTTCACCAGCAAAAGATTCTTCTCTATCTTCTGTTTTCGCTATAAGCTATGTGCAAGATTTATGTAATGAATCTATTTTTGTCTATTTGCTGCACAATAATAAGACTATAAAGGGAATAGACATTATAGGAAGAGATAAAATTATTGCAGTTATATATTGTTGCATTTGAAGAAATCAAGTATACTATATGTAGAAATGTGCGTAGCCGCAATTATATAAAAAAGGGTGTTTTCTTTCCTTTTTAGAGTAAAGAGAGCGATATACTGTATACAAAAAAATTAAAAAGCTTCATACCAATAAAGGGTATAAATTATATCACAATATACTCAGAGATCCTGTCAACATATGTGGAATATTTGTTTGCCATTTTCCTTTTCCTCTTCCTAAGCTGTTTGTTCTCTATTGTAAATGTTCAGACTTTGGTACTGTAACTGTACCACTTGCAGTTATGGATAACTACAATATTATTTGTAATCTTATACTGTACATAGGAACACTGGATATCTCCATCTAACCGCTGGATGCAAACGAGATTTCAAATGCATGCAGATGGCTGGATTGGCAGATGATTATTTTTTAGAAGCAAAACTGAACTATCAGGTTCACACAGCGTCCAGCTGCGAGTAGGAAACGCACCCTGCAGATCAGTCCTACGGTCACGCCATCTCATTCAAACACATTCCTTTTTGCTTGCATGTTTAAAAGCTGGAGCTGTTGAAAGAAGAGGAGCTGTCATATCACAAGCCGAGGATCACATGACTCTAAGGATGATCATTAATCCTGCTCTAAAAGCACCAGATTGAGCGAGGTAGCGTGTCCATGGTCATACATGCGCAGAATCATTAAGCCCTAGAGCATTGGAGGCTGGCTTGCTGCATTGTAAATCATTCCTGTTTAAGTAGGGATTTGTCTGGTGACAGCTTTCTTTCAAGGTTACCTTCCAGTTCAAAGGAAGTCTTTTTGTTGAACTAAACACCAAGACTATCACAAGGTTAAATCAACAGCATTGCAGTGGAAAGGTCAGTTTCTCACACTAAGATGTTTTAAATTGGCTATATCATGAATGGTTCATTGTGTCAGTCAGGGTTTTTTTTTTTTAGTGTAGAGAGAACTTCGTTTTCTCCCTGTTTCTGTGACCGTGGCGAAACAAATTATTAGTTAGGATGCTAAGGGCATAATAGATTTCAGCAGGGGATGTCATCTCGATATATATAAAAGGTTCCCCCCAGGCAACAACCATTGTCTATGAGAGAGAGAGAGACAGTTTCACCTTTTAAACATCCTATCCAAAAGTGGGTCACCCACCACAAAGTGGGCACTTGATTGTGCAGAGGGAAAAGGAAGGATTCGGGCAGCTAATGATTTCATTCCTTAAAATTGCAAGTGGGACAAAGGCACGTTCAGCCTTCAGGATATCAAGTGTGCCATCTTTATACACCCCACCCCCACCTTTTACACTTTTATCCACCCTCTGTCTTTTATTTCAGTAGCATGAAATAATACTTATAATTTTCAGGTTTGTGTGTAGCTTACATTAGCTAATGTAATGCCAACTGATAGCTATTCTTAACAGCAGGTCTTTAAGGTGTTTTGTTTTTATTTTAATGCATCAGCATAAAGAGTACTTTTGTACGTCACTCAGGAGAAGGGCGTCCGCTAAATGCCGCAAATGTAAATGAGTAGAGATAATTTTGGGGGTAATTTTGATCCGCCATTACATTCAAACATTTGGTGTAGATTTTCCACTCCGTTTTTACTTCCCAGTATGCGTTATTTGTTTGTATACAGAATGTGTAGCGAGAAGCCCGTACTTCACTCGTCCCTAATCGAAATACACTACATCTTTCTTTTTTTACTTCCTCGGCCTCAGGGGGAAGTTTGCAGTGGTGAAGAAGTGTGTTGAGAAGAGCACCGGCCGAGAATATGCTGCCAAGTTCATGAGAAAAAGGCGGAAGGGCCAGGACTGCAGAGCGGAGATCATTCATGAGATCGCTGTGCTGGAGCTGGCAGCATCGTGCCATCGAGTGGTCAACCTGCATGCAGTCTATGAGATGCCCAGTGAGATGGTGCTCGTTTTAGAGTTGTAAGTATATAAATGCAGATGTGCTTTAATCTCATGATGTGTAGAAGTGCTTATTAAGATCAAATGCATTTATAAAAGGCAACGTATATAAGCTATTAGACTAAATAAATACCCAGTAATGAATAACGGTGGTTAATGTGGCAAAATTGTATGTAAAACATCATGATTGTAATGATGATGTAATATATATCTCGACCAGGCATAACTTCAAGGCCACTGATCAGGTATAGCATTATGATTACCTGCCTAATATTGTGTTGGTCCCCCTTTTGCTGCCAAAACAGTTTTTAACTTCTTTAGTAATTTACTAAATCAATGAGCCTATGATCTTGTTGCTGGTTCACCGCTGTTCCTCCCTAGGACCACTTTTGATAGATACTGACCACTGCAGACAAAGAACAGCCCATAAGAGCTGCAGTTTTGGAGCTGCTCTGACCTAGTCGTCTAGACAAATTTGCTCAAATCCATACGCTTTTAACACGTCAACTTTAAAGACAAAATGGTCACTTGCTGTAATATATTCCACCCACTAACAGGTGCCATGATAAAGAGATAATCAGTGTTATTCACTTCACCGCTTATAATGTTATCATTTTATAATGGTATGCCTGATTGGTATGTATGTGTGTATATTGAGGTCATATTTTCATCACCAAAGCCGAGTACCAAGTCACCCGACTCACCTGGAACTGGATTTATTTTTAATGAACTATAAAACATGAGCATGATTTAAAAACCAAATAAGAACTAACAGCCTGCATAGTGTGCTAAGGTAATTCAGATGAGTAAATAAGCCTGCATGTGTTTGTTCTACAGCTTCCCAAATGCTGGGTTGCCTGTTCCCAGTGCTCAAGGTGATTGCACTGGCCCTGTGTATACTTACAAATACGCACATTTGCACATTGAGAGAGAGAAAGAAAGAAAGAAAGAAAATGCGGTCATCACAAATAGTTGAATCTGCAATGCATAGGCTGTCCTAAAGCTATTGTATCTTAACTATAATGAGGGTCCTCCATTTAATGAGAAGGCATGTAAGTGAATGTGGTAAAGCAAATGAAGAATGCAGTTGAAAGTTAGAAGGTAAACTTAATACTGAATGTATGATCTATTCAGTATATTTATTAGTTACTTAATTTTACAGCTTACACCACACATGTACGCTGTATGTATGCATTGTGTCTTCTGTACATACATGGATTATATTTTAAATGAGCCAGTTGATTATATAAAAATGTGAAATTGCAAATTTGAACTATTCTAATACATTTCGTGTTATATAAGACCGGGTCTTATATAAGACGGGGTAGGGCTTATTTTCGTGGACTGTCTTGTATTTTCATTTACAACAATCTATGTAGACACAACCTGATACAACCTGTACTCTGATTGGTCATCTGTTTACCGTACCGCTCCTACAAAGGCACCCGCTTGGGTATTTACAAATACTTACAGTAATTAAAATTTATATTACCTGAATTATAATATTATATTACTAAGATAATAATAATAATTATTATTAATATTATTATATGTTAATGATATTACTATAATTATTATATTAATATTAATATTTTATAATTCCATACATCATTGTGTGTTGCAACAGACCTATAGTATTAAATGCCGGCTGAGGATCTTAACTAGAGCTTATTTCCAGGGTAGGGCTTATATTATTAGCACCATGAAATATAATGCTAGGGATTATTTTCAGGGAAACACAGTAATACATCATAATACATTGTTTACGTTGTTGGTTGTATATTTGGGCTATCAGCTTTTAGCTCTGTTACACTCAAAGCTACTATTTATTCATGAACAAAACACATTTCAGGAAGGAGAGAGTTTTTGGGAATTGATAAAAAAAAAAAGTAAAAAAATCTTTTTCTCCAGAGAAAGAATGTCTGATAGTAAAGTGGTGTGCCAAAGGCCCATTTACTGCAGTGCAAACAGCATATTGTCTTAGATGGTGAAAGTAGAAATCAGAAATAGAAATAGTTTCATTGCATGGTTGCCATAATATAAAACTTGTCTTGTCTGCACTGGCATAAGCAATCCAGAATTGCGGTCGTACACAAGGGTGATTGAACAGATAGATCACTAAATTATAAATAAAGTGTGTTCTACATCTGTTCAGATTCATCCACAGGCCTCATTTTAGAGCAGCATTACTTCTCTTTCAGCACCCCTGTCCCAGTGCAGGGTCAATCTCATTTCCTTTCTTCCATCAATGAATGGCATGTAGTCAGTTCCCTTTTAGTTCAAGTCCATCATCTAGCCATCGGCACACCCTTTTCCCAGCAGCAGCTGGTGAAGAGAGCTGTTCACTGATTTGGAACTTGGAATTTCCAATTGATCAGCCAGATCATGTATCAATTCTGGAATCATTTGAGTAATTCCAGTTTTTTATCTTTTTATCCTCAGTTCCCTCATCTTAAAACAATCACACACATAAAATGTGCAAATGGAACAGAAATATAGAATTGACCTATAAAATGTTCTATGTTATATACTGTGTATGAGTGAACACCAGTTTTTTTTTATAAACCTCAGCCAAGCCAGATTAGTTAAGAAGTGAATCAACTCAACAGAAAGTTCACCAGAGGTCTTTTTGGGGGGGGTTGCAGGAAATGAGCCGTAATGCATTGTGCTTTTGTGAAAATCCATCATGTTTAATGAGAGCAAACCTAATAAAAAGTTAATTGTTAGACTCTTTTTATTCATCCCTTTCCGTGCACTATTGGGACTATTTTGAGGCACTGGGGCGATTTGGGGGAGGGAAGGGGACTTTGGCTTTGGTTGGGGTCATTCCACAATGATAGAAGCCTATTCATGGTTAATGGTGGGTTTATTTTTTTTTTTTTTGAGGGGAACTTCATCAGCCTTGGCTCAGGAACATGCCCTCATTGCACTGTGGCCTCCAGCTGAGTGTTCATAATGTCAATGCGTTGTGAGCGACACGTGAAGGCCTGGATTGTTGATGTGGCTCTTGCTATGTCTTTATGGTTTTGTTTTTTCTTTCCTTGCAGTAACAAAGGAAAAATATATATAGTATACATATTATGATAATAATAACGATAATAATCAATAATGAAATTTGTTGTCAACGAATGCCGTTCTCGATTAATTGGGCTACTTAAGTTACGGGTTAGCGCGACGGCAAGAAAACACAGCCGCTGCGAAATGGCATAGAGTACAGGGTCAACCTGCGGCAGGAAAAAGCCCCAAGTTACAAATGAAGACGCAAAAATCCTCATATAATCTTCATCATGCAGTTTAATGTAGTGTTATCGTGTAAAACTGTTTGCTAATTTTGGGCACTGGATCTGTTCTGTCTTGCCTCGCGAGTATCAGGTTGTGCAATCAGCTCGCATAGTGACAATTTAATTATAACGGTGCGAACAAACACTGAAACTAAAAGCAGCAAATAACAGCAGCAGTAAACGATTACATTTTTAGTCACTGTTGTGGTTTCAGCGAATGATTATGCATTTGTACACCAATGCATATTATTTCCTTTTTTTTTTATCAAGCCTTCAATTAAGTATTTGTCTGCTACAACAGTTTATATATTTAATATATGTATATATTATTTAATTATTATACAAAATTTGATTATATATTCTAGATGCTTATATCTTCAGAACTGAACCAATTGTCTATTTTATTTTAAACAATAATTGTGAAAAGAATGTTGTATTATTTTATATAGATTTCTGAAAGCAAGTTTGTCAACTGCTATTATCATTAAAAACAATACAAATGTTTATTTATGCAAATTGCTTCACCTTGCATACTCAAAAGCTTTTTTATTTATTTTTTATTTTTTATTTTTTATACAGAAACAAACAACCCAGTATGATTGATTTTGTTCAAGGAGAAAATCCCTTATGTACTCCAAGTAGCAGCCACTATAAAGTTTACAAAATCTCGAAATTAAAGATAGTTAAACTCAATGTGTGGCTTTTGCATTTTTTTCAAGTACACTTTTATACATAAATACCCAGAATTAGGGTTCTATATAGTTATAATTAAACAAAAAATCTCATTTTAATTTTTTTCTTTTTTTTGTATCCGCTGTCTGATTAATCGATTATCAATATAATCGTTAGCGGCATCCCTAAATTTGTTTATAATGACTAGTCTAATAAAAAGTGAAGGATGCTGTTAAACAACATATTCGATTGATCGGTCATCATTAATAAGGGATTGTGATAGGAATATGTCATAAAGTTTTGCTGCACTGCAATATACAGTGTGGCCCGATTGAACAGAAGTATAAACACCACAACAGTGCAACTTTCAGCGACTGCTGCTTCTGTATTTCACATAATACTGTAGCATGCACTTAATGTAATCTAAAACCTTTCACCCAGCATGGTGACAGAGAAACAGTATTAAACATGCATCTGCCCTGCCTGTGCATCTTCTTTCAGCTGTTTCCTCTCCCTGAGTGAGAAAGCAGAGCAGCTGCAGCAGCCCACAGGTGATATGAGCCTGAAAGCCTTGACTAGGAGAATGCAGTGGGCGGATAGTGAAGGAGTTTTGCCGATGGGGAATAACCAAACATGAGTCACGCCCAGAAACTGTAGGGTTGAGCAGCTGCACTTGTCTCCTTCCTACTCAGACTGTCAGGATGTGGTGCTCTGTAGTGTTTATCCTGGTTGCTATGAGTCTTGAATATTATCAGAATAGACCTATATTCTAATTATTTGTATTCATTTCATCACACTGTCATTGTTAAATTTCCTTTAAGAGCAGCTTTGACGATAGTGTCCGCAAAGGTTTATATTCATTTGTAACCTTTTTCTGGTATGGATTTGAAAAAATCCTATATAATTGGTCTATATGAAGGTTTGATTGAGGAGACGATTCACCGTTTTTTAGAAGGAGTCTCCAGTGTCCGTGCATTGTAGCATTTAGAAGTAAAGCTGAAAAGCTAAGCTTCATGATGGAGGAGGTTCAGGGGTAAGAAACAAGCCTGAGGAGCTACTGTTTAAAGTTACTGTTTAAAGTGAGTGAAGTGGTTATGGATAAATTTGTGGTCATAAAAGAGGTCATATGCACTTCCAGCACATGTTAATGAAAAGTGGTCGAATTTTGGGGTAGCAACAGAAACTCTTGAGTCAGGCAGGCTAAATTAAACTACTCAGTCACTCTGTAACATTGTCATTTTGTATGCTTTACATAGCAAAGTCGTGTATTTTAACTCCAGGTGTTGGGGAAAAACTTGGTGTCGAGCATTTATAACTGCTGCACACACACACAGTCTTAATTAAATCCCTGTTTATATTTTGACTTTTTTCCATTTTAAGGACCGTTGACTGAAGTGGTCAGTTCTCAATCTTTAAGGGATGCAATTCCTAATAGTCATAAATGGTTTAGTGGTGGACTTTAAGAAGACCAGCTCCTTGTAATCTTCTCTGCGTTTTCCAGCTGGGTTACAGATTGTAAAAGTTTGCTGCTGTTTCTGTGGCCAGCATCAAGGAATCCTTTGATGCAGGCCTAATTGCAATTAATTACTCAGACAGGCCCAGCATGAAGCTTTACCAGTCGATCTATTTCTACATCCTGTTACTTACAATCAAATGAATACAGTCATTTGATTGTAAGTAACAGGATGTAGAAATAGATCGACTGGTAAAGCTTCGTGTTGTTTGAAATGTGTTAGATACTGATTGTTGAAGAACACCTCTCATATTTAAAACAGCATTGAAAGGCATTTGCCGTGTGTGTGTGTGTGTGTGTGTGTGTGTGTGTGTGTGTGTGTGTGTGTGTGTGTGTGTGTGTGTGTGTGTGGTAAGGGTATTGAGATTATTGAAAGCTAACTAGCTCCATGCTGTTTGAAGGCTGCAGTGTTCGGACATTCCCTTGCCCGGCCAAAAAAACGTGACCTACTTATGATTTGGCCAGATCTTTCTTTTTCCCTTCCCCTTTTAGTCTGGTGTTTAGAGTCTAACGGCCCGGCCTGTCATTTCTGGACTGTAATTACTGCAACCGCAGAGTGGAGCGTTTGCATTTTTCAAATTTTTTTAGAAGAACCAGAATGACCAGCCAACTAAGCTAATTGCTTTTCCCTACAAGTGTTTTATTAGGGTTAGGAAGGTGCTGTTTCTGCTGTTTTGTTTAAAACCAAGTTGCTCATTCAGAAGTCAAGACAACAATGATTACTGACTGATTTTTATCATATCACAGGACACTTTGAATCAGGTCATTTTAAGCACATTAGTCATCCGGCTTGTCTGCTGGTAGTGTAAAAATACAAGAATACGCAAATAGTGTGATCTGTAGCATGTAGCGTACTCTAGGTGTGTAAAAATCACTTTTTGGTCACTACTGAGGAGAAACAAATGATTGCAAAAAATTGTTAAAGGCAAATGTTTTTCTTTTCTTTTGTTTTTTTAGTTACACAAATGGTTCTAATTAATAATTATAATATTCAGTGTTTTCTGTATTAGTAAGATAACAAATTTTAAACAAATTTAACCGTTCTTATGTTGACCCAGAAGTAGCATTTGTACTCTTGACTATTGTTTTATCATCTTAATTTCATAATGAACATGCTATTAGATCATTTCCATCCGATTCCATTCCGCTTTTTTTCAAGCAACATGAGGAAGAAATGATAAAAAGCCAAAAGACTCAAAGGTGAGCGCATTCTCTTCTCAGTGACACTGGTTAGAATAAACCTCTAAATCTCTTCATTATACAGGTGTAGGAGAGTGAAAGACAGAAGTAAGTGTTAAATATATTCACAATGAGCTCATACTGAACATCGTTTTATGCCGTTCTTAGGTGTTCTGCAAATCGTTTTTCAAATCTTGTATGAAGACTAAAGATTAGTTTGGGTTTGTCAGAATGTGCAGGGAGAATCAAGTACAACATTTTCTTTAGTGTCCTGTGTGTTTTTAGCATAATCATTACAGTTCAATATAGAGAAGTACTCTGTTTGGTGAGTGTTATGAGAAAACTGCAGAATAGGATTACAAGCCTGGCAAACACTTATCCGAGCTTATCCAGGAGCTCGCTGAATTCTACACATGCATGCAGTTACATACACACCTACTGTGCACGCACGCAGCTAAACCAAAATGTTTAAACAGGCAAAAGACCTTTTTCACTAATAGCCATGGGTTTGGTTCTTAAAGTCCACCATTAGAATTTTTCCAACATTTTTCGTGTGTACTTGCAGTATGTTTGTGCTTCAGTCTGCATTCTGTTGCAATCAGTGCTCATCCGTTTTCAGTCTAACCATCAAAAACATGCACACGGAAACATAAAACAATATGTAGCCCATAGCGAGACACAATCGACTCCAGCTTTGTGTTTAAGGTCACTCATTCGCTCTCATCTGTGCGGTAATTGAATTTGGCAGGCTGTCTGCTCTGGGAATCTCGGTGAATTTGTGCTCGGCTTCTTCAAAGGTTTTAGCTTTGCTTTAAGCCAGTAATGCTAGCTAGCCTACTGTGGTCTGGGGTGAAAAGAAGAAAAGACTGAAAATGAAACTTTTGCATTTTATGTTGTATTTCTTCTCTGGGATATATAATTTATTTTTTTTTTTTTATTGTAAATAGGCCATGTCTGGTTAGATGCTAACTGCATTTCATTGGCTCTGTTCATGTACCTTGCACAATGACAAAGTTAAATCTAATCTAATCTATGTATAGCCAGCACAGTAATGTGTAATGAGTAATCTCTTCCCAGGCTTTCTGTTTTGCGTGTGCCTTCACATGTTTTGACTGTGTGTCTATTCCTGACATTGCAACACAGTCATGCACTTGTGGTGACTTACACTAAGGTTAAATCAGAGCTGTAGACCTAAAGACATTCGACCTAGCGCTGATCAGTGTAAGGCTTTTCTACGGTAATAATTCAGATGAAATGTCTTGAGTGTTAAAAGGTTATCACAGAGCAGCCGCATACCTTTGGAGGGGGAGCTACCTGGTGGTCCAGAGCCAATAAATGCATCTCTTCTGTTATCTGGAATGCGCCATATAACGGACCATGCGAAGAAATCATGCCTCTGCTTGATCTATAATCCTGAACCCATATGACCTATTCTTATAAAAATTCTGAAATGGGATAGATTTTGAGTAAACCAGGAAAATCTATGAGTATTTAAAATGGTGTATATAACAAATGTTATGAACTTTTGTTTTTTTGTTTTGCATTTATAGTGCTGCTGGTGGAGAGATCTTTAACCGGTGTGTGGCAGAAAGAGACGAGGCATTTATAGAAGAAGATGTGAAGCGGCTGATGAGGCAAATCCTTGAGGGTGTAGCTTTTCTTCATAAGAACAATGTGGTTCATCTGGATCTGAAGGTGATTGATTCATCCTTTCACTAAGTGAACACTATCAGTTTAACTAGACTAAAAAGACACCATATGGACACAAGTTTGTGGACACCTGACCATAAGAGTCATATGTGCTTTTTAAACATCCCGTTCCACATTTGGTCCCCATTTGCTGTTATATAAGAACCTCATCTCTACTGGAAAGATGTTCCACTCGATTTTGGAGTGTTCTTGTAGAGATTTTCTGCAAAAAACAAAGCGTTAGTAAAGTCAGGGACTGATATAGGGTAAGGAGCCCTGGGGAGCGTTCCAGTTCATCCCAAACATGTATAGCATATCTTCATTGAGCTTGCTTTGTGCACAGGGACATTGTTATTCTGGAACAGTTTTAGATGACTAGATTTAGATTTCCTAGATCAATTGAACGGAAAATTTCGTTTCTGCATCCATGACATTCTATACCAATTGTGTGCCTTCAGTTTTGCAGTAGGAGTTTGGGAAGAAGCACCTATGACTGGGACAAGTCAGTTATCACAATACTATTTTTGTCCATATAATGCATCTGGCGAATACGTGATGCTAGAGTCCACCTAGTGGTCTGTTGTTGTAAGTGATTTTTTGGAGGGGTAATGCATTGTATTATATTGTTTAGATATGTTAGATATGCAACATGTGATGCATGAATTTAGTGCTGTTTTTAAGTAATTAATCTGGTATGTTATTACAAAATGCTGAAAAAAGATGTGCTCTATTTAAGAAAAAAAAATTTTAAACCCTCTGCAGCCACAGAACATTCTCCTGACTAGTGACAATCCTCTTGGAGACATTAAGATTGTGGACTTTGGGCTCTCAAGGATGGTGAGCAGTAATCAGGAGATCAGAGAGATCATGGGCACACCGGAATATGTCGGTAAGACATGCTGTGGCTTGGAATACTCAGGTTTGAATATCCAGTATTCACGGTTTTATTATTTTTTTTATTCATTGTTTTTTTCCCCCCATTACTAGCCCCTGAGGTTCTCAGTTACGAGCCCATTAGCACAGCCACTGATATGTGGTGAGTAGTTTTTCTTTAAAGGCCCTACAAGTACTTGGATATTTAATTCACTAATGATGCTTAAACGAGGCCAAAATTGCATAACATAAACTCCATCCATGGCATAATGCTGACCGAATCATATAACTGTAATGGTTGTGGCCACGACTTCAAAGCAGTTCTGCAAGTTTCTGTCTCTTGAAAGCAGTTTCCATAAAATGTTTTAAAATCATTTAAAACACGTGTATTATTTTCCTCGTAGGAGTATCGGCGTCCTTGCGTACGTGATGCTGACAGGCATGTCTCCGTTCCTCGGAGCGGATAAGCAGGAAACCTTCCTCAATATCTCCCAGATTAACGTCAGCTACACAGAGGAGGAACTGGAGCAGCTGGACAAAGCGGCCATCCACTTCATCAAGTCTTTACTCATCAAGGAGCCTGAGTATGCACAGTGACATCTACTATTTGCATAGTTGTTTTGAGTTAAATTGGAGCGAATTCGGCTTAAAGTGGTCGCTTGAGTCCTGAGGAGGGGAAGATTTTAGCTCTGTGCTATGATTTTTAATCTAAATATAAGTAATTTAAGGGCATATCTGGCTATTTATATATACACACCGATTAGGCATAACATTATGACCATCTGCCTAATATCATGTTGGTCCCTCTTTTTCTGGCAAATCAGTTCTGACCCATCAAGCATCAACAGCATTAACTTCTTCAGCAGTTTGAGCTCCCCACGTGCATCAGCCGATTATGACCCTGTCAACGGTTCACTACAGTTCCTTCCTTAAACCACTTTTGATAGATACTGACCACTGCAGACCGTGAACATCCCACAGGAGCTGCAGTTTTGGATGCTCTGACCCAGTCGTTTAGCCATCACAATTTTGCCCTCATCAAACTCTCTTAAACCTTTACGGTTGCCAGACTGTAAACATATTAGAGTAGCTTTGTGCTGCACCATTCTATCTTTTGCTCAGTTATGACAGATTCCCCATCCTCACACATTATTAACATATACAGTACATCATTTCCATTTACGGCATTTGGTTAGACACCCTTATCCAGAACGACTTGCAACTGCGCAGTTGATTGATTGGTCTTGCTCAAGGGCCCAGCGAAGGCAGCTTGGTAGTGCTGGGATTTGAACATAGGACCTTCCGATCCACAGTTCAATGCCTTAACTACTGAGCTACCACATCCAGTATACATCATCCTTTCACATTGTTACTGTGTCCCAAAAGTTAATTCAGCTGAAAAATATTTGACATAAATTTAAACCTACACTGACTGGTATAGCCATAAACCAGCTCATACCATGGCAACCATGCCAATCCTACGGCAGCGAAGCAGTGCATCATCTCATGCAGATACAGGTTAAGAGCTTTGGTTCTTATTAGCTGTGAGCAAGAACCTGAGGTTACAGTGAGCACAGACTCATTGAAACTGGGCAGCTGAACACTGGAAAAAAGGTCAACTGGTTTTATTTCAATGCGCCCAGTTTCGGTGAACTTGTGCCTGCTGTAGCTTTAGATTTCTGGTCTTGGCTGGCAGGAGTGGAACCTGAACCTGTGGACTTCTGGTGTTGTAGCCTATTTGGCTCACGGTTCATTTTTGTTCAAGATACTTTTTAGCTCACGTCAGTTCTAAAACGTGATTATTTGTTGTTTGTATTTGTCTAGTTTTGTTCTGTTATACTGTTAGATTTTTTGTATAAGTGGTGTGTATGTGTGTGAGCAACATGTTGACAACAGAATCTATGTTGTATTGAACAGGGATCGTGCCACTGCAGAGGAGTGCCTGAAACACCAATGGCTACAAACACAGGAGACAAACTCTGCAAAAGAAAAGGGAAAGATCACAGCCTCCTCCATCCCTGAGCCAGTCGGCACGGCTGTCTCCACTCAGCACAGTGACGAGGATGTCAAGGAGGAAAGCAGACTGACTGAGGAGCTCATCGTCATGGCAGCGTACACTCTAGGCCAGTGCAGGCAGTCCTCAGACAAGGAGAGCCTGACCCCAGAGCAGAAGGCTATCTCAAAGCGTTTCAAATTCGAAGAGCCCTTCCCAGGCCTGCAAGAGGTGCCAGGAGATTTCATTTACTAAACCCTACAATGGCCAGCCAGCCATTCAGCTCCAACTAACGCTGCACTTCTGACAAGCCTCTTTTTTTCGTGACAACTTCTTAACTTTTAACCCACTATATTAAGCCAAATTGTATTTGTTTTAAATTTTTATGTTCATTTTTGCTGTTTTATTTTTATGAAATATTATTATAAAGACTAAGCCTTTGTATGGTACATAGTTGCTCTCTTTTGTGTGGTGTTTTCCCCCCTGAGTGTGCCATGTTTGTTCATATCTCTTCTATACATCTATTCCTAGTTTTCCCCATTTTCTCATTTCCATTACGTTTTCTTTGCTGTTTTGGTAAATGTGTATGTGTGTTTGCAGGGGGAGAGCAGGGCTGGTGGAATTATATGTAAATTAAACTAATTTTAAGAGTTACATCTGTATTTTTTAAAAAGCCATGTTGCGTGTTCAGTTCCTGACAGGTTCTTGTCTGGCTGCTAGTAAGGTAATAACCTCTAGAAATTTTATTTCTCTCTCCATGACCCAGTGTATATTATTGCCTTTTTAAATGTCTGTTCATTGTGAATTGGTCAGTTTAAAGAGTATATCTTTTAAATGACATCACGTTTTGACAGTGATTGTCTTGATGTTGTAAATAAAATTTCTCTTTGAAGAAGTTGATGTCGGTTATTGTTCATTTGGGACATGGTGCTGTGGGGAGTGTGAATGAGTGTACAGTAAAACTGGGGAAAGAAAAAATGTGAAAATCAGGACTTTTATTTTTCCTTGATGGACTGATGCATTTTTTTTTTTGCTTTTAGCATTTAGTCTTTAGTTTTTTGGGGTTTTTTTGCACTTCATAACTACTGCTGCCAATGTGGGAGATTCTGATGATTATACTTATTATAATTATAATTACTGATATTATACTATTGTTGATAATATTAACAGGAATAATAATATTATTATTATTAAGTGTAGTAGTAGTAGGTGTTGTAGTAGTAGTATTAGTAGTAGCTGCATTTTGCTCATTAGCCAAAAGATGGCGCTATAGACTAATCTATCCAAACGTTTTAAATGACATCTCCAAATAAGTCATAACAGTAATAATTTATATTAACACTAGCTAATATTTGAATGTAACATTATTTCTCATGTCTATATTGACAAATATGGTTCACATGGTTTGGAGATGAAGATCTTGAGTGGCCTGCTATAGAGCTTTGATCTCATCCCGACTGAACACCTTTGGGATGAAATGGAACGCTGCACCAGAGGCCTCCTCTTAATACCCATAATACCCTTGTGGCTGATGAACACAGATTTCTATTAACACACCCCAAAATCTAGTGGAACATCTTCCCAGAAGAGTGGAGGATAAAGCACATTTGGAACTAAATGTGGAATGCGATGCTCAAAAATCACATACCATACTTATGACCAGGTATATATATATATATATACACACACACACACACACACACCTTTAGTACACCATTGTTTATTCGTTCGTCCACTGTCCACTTGCTTTTATTTTTTGCTTTAAAGGACAAAACATTTTACATTATAATGTAGAAATTAAAATACATGAAATAACATTATTTAGGAATTTAGGTTTCGTTCCAAATTGACTGAGGAGGACATGTAGTGCACTACAGAGGGCGTAGAAGCCATGAGTTCCTGTAAGTGAGAGTGTAATAGTGGAGGGTTTATTGCGTCATTTGGGATTTATGTTTACCAAATACTGAATCGGATTGAATTCGGATTTACTGTGATATAAATGAGAGGTTTAATGCAGTCAGTGTGGTGATCTGATCTCTATTTGACCTAAAATACAGTGCAGCAAGTCGCCATCACTGACCGCCCTGAGGTTAAACACACACACACACGCGCGCGCGCGCGCACGCACTTACAGTGTACCAGGACTGTCACTGGGACATCAATGCCAGGACTTGAACCATGGAAACCATGTCCTCCAACCCCGAAGCGGTTTACCATGAGCGGGGAGACACACAGCCTCCGTTTCCGCCTGTAACCCGCTCAGTTTCCGCCATGAGCTCGGACGCAGGAGCAGAGAGCTGGGCCGAGTGCATGGATGTGGCCGTGAGGACAGCGCTCAGAGCCGGCCAGGTAGCCCACCCATGACCGCTACACACACACACACACACACACACACACACACACACACACACGCATGGATAACATGTTTCAATCATGTTCGCGTTTCGTCCCTGTACTGTATCAGATATCACACCATCACACGCTCCGGATACAGTAGTGTATGGAGAGGACAAAAAAGGGTGGTTGTGATACAATAATGTCTTGTGTCATTTTATTACAGAATACATTGCATTACAGTGGACCTTTTCTTTCCTGCTGCTGATATAATAAAACATCTGTCTCTGTCTTTCCTGATTATAAATAACCCCCTATTGTTTCTTGTGATAAGAGGCAGAATGTAAACAAGCTCATGTTTCCACTGACAATGTCCCAGTTCCTCTACAGACCAAAATACACAGGCTGGTTTATGCCAGAATGACCACATTGTCAGACTAAAACTGTTCTAGCAACTCGTTTCAGGGGAAACTATTGAATGCATGCTCAGAAAAAGTCACTAAAAGGCGCCTGATGATGCCACATCTGGAAAGTGACTGGAGACTATTTTATTTTCTATACAAGCAACATGAGTAGAAGCAATGCTCGAATCGGTGCAACCTGGTGCAAACAGTGCAAGCAGACAACACAAGACAGTGCAGGACAAATACACAAATACACAAAACACAAAATAGTGCCGCCAGTAAACCTACTGTATTACACTACAGTGTGCAGTAGAGAGCTGTATACAGGAGTGGATTGTAAAAAGATTTAGATTTGTCTAAATACAGAACAGTTTTCTACTTTGCCTCAGTTCATTTGAGCTTTGGCCCAAAGAAGACAGCGGCATTTCTGAATCATGTTCACACGAAGCTTCTTTTTTTGCCTGATAGAGCTTTAATATGTTCTGTTGTGAATAAAATATGGGTTTGTGAGTCGCAACTTTTTTTGGAATATATATGAGGAAGAATGGTTTTCTAAGGACAGTTGAGTTTCATCAGAAAACAAAATAAATAGGGAATAACAGGACAGATTGTGGCATGACGTTATAAATAATAATAAATGCTGTTGTGATGCAGCACAACACAGAGCGATGTACACACATTAGTGTATTAGTTGTGTATGAAGTTAAGGGAAAGAGTAGTGGAAGCCAGGCTGAGAGAAGAGGTGACCATCTGTGAGCAACAGTATGGTTTTATGCCGAGGAAGATCACCACAGATGCATTATTTGCTTTAAGGATGTTGATGGAGAAGTATAGAGAAGGTCAGAAGGAGTTGCATTGTGTGTTTGTGGATTTAGAGAAAGCCTACGACACGGTGGAGAGAGGAGTTTTGGTATTGTATGAGGAAGTCTGGTGTGTCAGAGAAGTATGTGAGGGTGGTGCAGGACAGTGTGATAGCAGTGAAGTGTGCAGTAGGAACGACAGACTGGTTCAACGTGGAGGCTGGACTACATCAAGGATCGGCTCTGAGCCCTTTCCTGTTTGCAGTGGTTATGGACAGGTTGATGGACAAGGTCAGACAGGAGTCTCCATGGACTATGATGTTTGCGGATGATATTGTTATTTGTGGTGAGAGTAGTGAGCAGGTTGAGAAGAGCCTGGAGAGGTGGAGGTACATGCTGGAGAGAAGGGGAATGAAAGGAGTAAGACAGAGTACATGTGTGTGAATGAGAGGGAGGGCAGTGGAGTGGTGCGGTTGCAGGGAGAAGAGGTGGAGAAGATGGAGGAGTTCAGGTACCTGGGGTAAAAAGTGCAAACTAACTGAGAGTGTGTTAGAGAGGTGAAGAAAAGAGTGCAGGCAGGGTGGAGTGGGTAAATAAGAGTGACAGGAGTGATTTGTGATAGAAGAGTATCTGCAAGAGTGAAAGGGAAGGTTTATAGGACTGTGGTGAGACCTGCAATGTTGTATGGTTCAGAGACAGTGTAGAGCATTGAGTAAAAGACAGGAGGCAGAGCTGCAGGTAGCAGAGCTGAAGATGTTGAGATTTTCGTTGGGAGTGACGAGGATGGACAGAATTAGAAATGAGTTAATTAGAGGGACAGCGCATGTAGGATGATTTAAAGACAACGTGAGAGAGGCGCGATTGAGATGATTTGGACATGTGCGGAGGAGGAACATGGGGTAAATCAATAGGAGAATGCTGAGAATGGAGCCGCCAGGAAGGAGGAAAAGAGGAACGTCAAGGAGGAGGTTTATGAATGTGGTGAGGGAAGACTTGCATGTTGTAGAGAACAGGGGGGTATGGAGACGGATGATCTGCTGTGGCGACCCCTAATGGGAGAAGCCTAAAAGAAGAAGAAGATGGCCCTATAGGCTGTAGTGTGCTATTCCTCTTATACCACAGTGATTTTTTAATATTTACAATGTTTATTTTTATTCATAAATGCCAACTAGCCTGTTGTCACTTCTAGCAAAGATAAACAGTGGTTCCCTCATTAGGATCACTTTTATCAGACTCGTTCCATAAATAAACGTTCAACATAGGAACAGAAACACTATAGTGTTTGCTATTTCTTGCACTAGTTATTTTTTTTTATCTTATTTTAACAGTGTCTTAAAATCTATAGTAAAATAAATAGTTATTTCATAAAAATCCAGTTATTAGCAATCCATCATTTATCCACTAGAGGGGGCATTAGTCTTCCTACACCAGAAATGATGAAACGGTCATTTGTTTAAAACATATTTTGAACTGTGATCAAAGAGTGATTGTTTCTTACTATGAAATTTTAGTGTACGACGAAAATTAACAAGTGATGTGTTTGTTATGCTCGGAGATCTTTTTCATGCCTAGACTTTGTTATTTAGTAGACCTGAACACTATAGAATAATCCGGAACTGGTATTATGTGAGGTGTGAGTTATGTGAGTTTTTCCACATCAAATCTGTATACATGGGCTAATAATGACTGACATTCTCACTGTATCAGAGTCAATTCCCTAAAAATCTATCTAGTGTAGGTTTGGTAAGGTCTGGCTTCAGACAATGTGTGTACTGTAGTATTCCTTTTTCCCTCCCAGATGGTCCGAGTGTGTGTGATGCAAGAGAAGCGTGTGAGCAGTAAAAGCACTCCTACGGATCTGGTGACGGAGGCTGACCAGCATGTGGAGGAGATGATCATCTCCACACTCAGGGAGAAGTTTCCCTCACACAGGTACAACATACAGGAGAGCTCCTACTTCTTATTTTCAGTGTAGGAGGCGTGGCTTCTGTGTCTGTCATAGTGAAGAGGGTGTGGCCTCTGTGTCAGTCAATCTCACTAAAGAAGGCATGGCCTCTGTGTCTGTTTGTCCCACTGATGGAGGCATGGGCTCTGTGTCAGTCAATTAGACTGGAGGAAGCATGGCCTTTGTTTCTGTCGTCCCAGTCAAGGAGGCGAGACATCTGTGTTTTATCAGTCTTATTTTGTCTGTTAATTCAGTGACCAGAGCCCTATGTGCCTGTCAATTCCAGTGAAGGAGGTGTGGTCTCTGACTGTTCATCAAGTGAAGGGCGGTGTGGCCTTCGTTGGGTCAGTCCAAGTGATGGAGAAATTGCCCCTGTGTCTGTCAGTCCCATTGAAAGAGGAGTGGCTCCTGTGTCTCTCAGTCCCATTGAAAGAGGAGTGGCTCCTGTGTCTCTCAGTCCCATTGAAAGAGGAGTGGCTCCTGTGTCTCTCAGTCCCATTGAAAGAGGAGTGGCTCCTGTGTTGCTCAGTTCCTGTGGAGGAGGATTGGCCACTGTGTCTGTCTGTCCCAGTGAAAGAGGAGTGGCTTCTGTGTCTCTTAGTCCAAGTGAAGGAGGAGTGGCTCCTGTGTCTGTCAGTCCCAGTGTAGTAGGAGTGGCTCCTGTGTCTCTCAGTTCCAGTGTAAGACGAGGTAGCTCCTGTGTCTCTCAGTTCCAGTGTAGGTAAGGTAGCTCCTGTGTCTCTCAGTTGCAGGGTAGAAGGAGGTGGCTCCTGTGTCTCTCATTTCCAGTGTAGAAGGAGGTGGCTCCTGTGTCTCTCAGTTGCAGAGTAGAAGGAGGTGGCTCCTGTGTCTCTCAGTTCCAGTGTAGAAGGAGGTGGCTCCTGTGTCTCTCAGTTTCAGTGTAGGTAAGGTAGCTCCTGTGTCTCTCAGTTGCAGGGTAGAAGGAGGTGGCTCCTGTGTCTCTCAGTTCCAGTGTAGGAGGAGGTGGCTCCTGTGTCTCTCAGTTCCAGTGTAGGAGGAGGTGGCTCCTGTGTCTCTCAGTGCCAGTGTAGAAGGAGGTGGCTCCTGTGTCTCTCAGTTCCAGTGTAGGAGGAGGTGGCTCCTGTGTCTCTCAGTTCCAGTGTAGGAGAAAGTGGCTCCTGTGTCTCTCAGTACTAGGCATGGCCCATGTCTGTAAGTTTCAGTAAAAGAAGTCTGCCCTCTGTGTTTGTCAGCTCCAGTGAATCATTCTTATTTAGGGTTTTTAATGGTTTTTGATACATGTTACATATACATGTTCTTGAGTTTAAAACATTAAAAAATATTAATCTATTATTGGAAACATCACTTTGATAGACTGGTAAAGATTATTGTAATAATTGCTTCTCTTTTATTTCAGTTTTATTGGAGAGGAGTCTTCAGCTGCAGGAGAGAAGTGTGTTCTCACAGATAGCCCTACATGGATAATAGACCCTATTGATGGCACTTGTAACTTTGTTCACAGGTACCTAGTGTGCAGTAATATATTTAAGACCACAGATTGAAATCATTATTTATTTTAAGAACATCATTTCATTTAAAATATATGATATTTAATTTGCAGTTTTCCCATGGTTGCAGTGAGCATTGGCTTTGCAGTAAAGAAACAGGTAGGTTGATGCCAAGAACCTAATAACATAAATATAACCACTCCTTTTTGACTCTCAGTCTCTATATGTTCTCTGTATGTTTTCTTGCTCTTTATCATTAAAAATCTTCAAATGTATCTTTTGCTTTGCTAATTTGCAGCTGGAGTTTGGCATCATATACCATTGTTTTGATGGAACATTATACACTGGCAGGAGAGGTCATGGGGCATTTTGCAATGGAGTCCGACTCCATGTTTCAAAAGAAAAAGGTGCTAATTTTGAATTATGTTTGGTCTTTTTTTACATGATGTGAAAGGAAACTGTTTTGAAATGTGTGTGTAATCAAAGGCTCATGTTTCTATCAGATGTTTCTAAAGCCCTCATTCTGACAGAGATTGGGGCAAAAAGAGATCCTCATACATTGGATATCTTTTTGGAGAATATGAAGAAGATGCTGAGTGCACCAACCCATGGGTGAGACATGTTTGTTTTAGTGGTGTCCCCGATTAAGGATTTACACAGTTCAGATTAGTCAAGCCTTGCCTTTAGTAGACTGGTCGAATCATGTGTGTGTGTGTGTGTGTGTGTGTGTGTGTGTGTGTGTGTGTGTGTGTGTCGGGTCGGGTTATTGGGGGTTGTACCAGACGACGACGACATCACGTAGTCATAAAACATTTTCTCATAACATTTTAAAGCCACGATGCACAGAACTTTACACAAAGATACACAGGTAGTCGCTGACTTATGACCACGATTGGGACCGACAGACTGGTCGTAACACGATTTGGTCGTAAGTAGAGTAGGCTATATGTACAGTACTGTGAAATGATGCCGGAAGCTGGTACACACTATCGTAGGTCGTAAGTCGACGACTACGTGTAGAAGAAAATGAAGAAGAAAAAATTTGGATCAACAAACCTAAAAAAAAACAACAGCTGAAAGGCCACACTGCAGACAGGATTTGCATTTTAAATGTCGACAAATCAAATAAAATTGGCTAAATTGCTCGTGCGAGCGTGCTCTAAATGCAGCACAACACCAATGAAGAAACAATCAAAAATTCATTTACAGATTTAATTTAGAACAGAATAAACATTTACAGACTTTCTCAGACATCGTTAAATATTCAAATCCATGCCGCCAAGATGCTCATGTGTCGATCACAGATCATAGAAACTAGTTATTAAATATTGCACAATCTGTTCGATTTATTAAAATCCGAACAGTTACAATTATTTTAAACAGTTAAAATTATTAATTAAAAGTTTCTTTTTTTTCACATTTTTATTTACCACATTATTATTACAGGCTGTATATTAACTATTAGTTCTACTGTATGTAAAATCAGACAGTGAGAAGCATAATTGAATGATCCTCGTTCATAGCACCTCTGCAAATCGACTGTGAGATCGGTAGTACAGTCAGGCTCCTCATATCCAAGCATCGAATCTTTGACTATTCAGGGTCTCCTCTAGTTAATTTGTGCAACAAAAAAAAAAAAAAAAAAATATATATATATATATATATATATATATATATATATATATATATATATATATATACACACACACACTGTGTGCACAATTATTAGGCAAGTGATTATTTTGACCATATCATCATTTTATCCATAATTTCCAAGTCCAAGCTGTATAAACTTGAATGCTTATTGGGTTTAATGCATATCAGGTAATGTGTATTTGTGCAACGAAGGAGAGTGTGGCCTAAGGAGATCAACACCCTATATCAAGGTGTGCATATTTTTATTATAAAAATGGGCCAAAAAAGAGATTTAACTGACTCTGAAAAGTCAAAAATTTTAAAAAGTATTTCACAGGGATGCAGCACTTTTGAAATATCTAAGATATTGGGGCGTGATCCCAGAACCATCAAACGTTTTGTAGCAAATAGTCAACAGGGTCGCAAGAAACGTGTCGAGAAGCAAAGACGCAAATTAACCGCCAAAGATTTGAGAAGAATCAAACATGAAGCTACCAGGAACCCATTATCCTCCAGTGCTGCCATATTCCACAACTGCAAACTACCTGGAGTGTCAAGAAGTACGAGGTGTTTAGTTCTCAGAGACATGGCCAAGGTAAGAATGTCTGAAACCCAACCACCTCTGAACAGGACACATAAGTTGAAACGTCAAAAATGGGCCAAGAAATATCTGAATACAGATTTTGTGGAATGATGAGATGAGAGTGACTTTTGACGGACCAGATGGATGGGCCCGTGGTTGGATCAGTAACGGACACAGAGCTCCACTTCGACTCAGACACCAGCAAGGTGGAGGTGGGGTACTGGTATGGGCAGGTATTATTAAAGATGAGCTAGTTGGACCTTTTCGGGTTGAAAATGGACTCAAAATCAACTCACGTTCTTCAAGCAGTGGTACAGGAAAAAGTCTACATCTTTCAAGAAGACTTTGATTTATATATATTATATACAGTACAGACCAAAAGATTATATATATTATATACAGTACAGACCAAAAGTTTATATATATATATACACACACACTGTGTGCACAATTATTAGGCAAGTTGTATTTTGAGGATTAATTTTATTTGAGGATTAATTTGAACAACAACCATGTTCTCAATGAACACAAAAACTCATTAATATCAAAGCTGAATATTTTTGGAAGTAGTTTTAGTTTTAGCTATTTTAGGGGATATCTGTGTGTGCAGGTGACTATTACTGTGCATAATTATTAGGCAACTTAACAAAAACAAATTCATACCCATTTCAATTATTTATTTTACCAGTGAAACCAATATAACATCTCAACATTCACAAATATACATGTCTGACATTCAAAACCAAACAAAACAAATCAGTGACCAATATAGCCACCTTTCTTTGCAAGGACACTCAAAAGCCTGCCATCCATGGATTCTGTCAGTGTTTTGATCTGTTCACCATCAACATTGCAGCAGCAACCACAGCCTCCCAGACACTGTTCAGAGAGGTGTACTGTTTTCCTCCTTGTAAATCGCACATTTGATGATGGACCACAGGTTCTCAATGGGGTTCAGATCAGGTGAACAAGGAGGCCATATCATTAGATTTTCTTCTTTATACCCTTTCTTGCCAGCCACGCTGTGGAGTACTTGGACGGTGTGATGGAGCATTGTCCTGCATGAAAATCATGTTTTTCTTGAAGGATGCAGACTTCTTCCTGTACCACTGCTTGAAGAAGGTGTCTTCCAGAAACTGGCAGTAGGACTGGGAGTTCAGCTTGACTCCATCCTCAACCCGAAAAGGCCCCACAAGCTCATCTTTGATGATACCAGCCCAAACCAGTACTCCACCTCCACCTTGCTGGCGCCTGAGTCGGACTGGAGCTCTCTGCCCTTTACCAATCCAGCCACGGGCCCATCCATCTGGCCCATCAAGACTCACTCTCATTTCATCAGTCCATAAAACCTTAGAAAATCAGTCTTGAGATATTTCTTGGCCCAGTCTTGACGTTTCAGCTTGTGTGTCTTGTTCAGTGGTGGTCGACTTTCTGCCTTTCTTACCTTGGCCATGTCTCTGAGTATTGCACACCTTGTGCTTTTGGGCACCCAGTGATGTTGCAGCTCTGAAATATGGCCAAACTGGTGGCAAGTGGCATCTTGGCAGCTGCACGCTTGACTTTTCTCAGTTCACGGGCAGTTATTTTGCGCCTTGGTTTTTCCACACGCTTCTTGCACCCTGTCGACTATTTTGAATGAAACGCTTGATTGTTCGATGATCACGCTCAGAAGCTTGGCTATTTTAAGACTGCTGCATCCTCTGCAATATATCTCACTATTTTTGACTTTTCTGAGCCTGTCAAGTCCTTCTTTGACCCATTTTGCCAAAGGAAAGGAAGTTGCCTAATAATTATGCACACCTGATATAGGGTGTTGATGTCATTAGACCACACCCTTCTCATTACAGAGATGCACATCACCTAATATGCTTAATTGGTAGTAGGCTTTCCAGCCTATACAGCTTGGAGTAAGACAACATGCATAACGAGGATGATGTGGTCAAAATACTCATTTGCCTAATAATTCTGCACTCCCTGTATATATATATATACACACACACTGTGTGCACAATTATTAGGCAAGTGATTATTTTGACCATATCATAATTTTATCCATAATTTCCAAGTCCAAGCTGTATAAACTTGAATGCTTATTGGGTTTAATGCATATCAGGTAATGTGTATTTGTGCAACGAAGGAGAGTGTGGCCTAAGGAGATCAACACCCTATATCAAGGTGTGCATATTTTTATTATAAAAATGGGCCAAAAAAGAGATTTAACTGACTCTGAAAAGTCAAAAATTGTAAAAAGTATTTCACAGGGATGCAGCACTTTTGAAATATCTAAGATATTGGGGCGTGATCACAGAACCATCAAACGTTTTGTAGCAAATAGTCAACAGGGTCGCAAGAAACGTGTCGAGAAGAAAAGACGCAAATTAACCGCCAAAGATTTGAGAAGAATCAAACATGAAGCTACCAGGAACCCATTATCCTCCAGTGCTGCCATATTCCACAACTGCAACCTACCTGGAGTGTCAAGAAGTACGAGGTGTTTAGTTCTCAGAGACATGGCCAAGGTAAGAAAGGCTGAAACCCGACCACCTCTGAACAAGACACATAAGTTGAAACGTCAAGAATGGGCCAAGAAATATCTGAATACAGATTTTGTGGAATGATGAGATGAGAGTGACTTTTGACGGACCAGATGGATGGGCCCGTGGTTGGATCAGTAACGGACACAGAGCTCCACTTCGACTCAGACACCAGCAAGGTGGAGGTGGGGTACTGGTATGGGCAGGTATTATTAAAGATGAGCTAGTTGGACCTTTTCGGGTTGAAAATGGACTCAAAATCAACTCACTTTCTTCAAGCAGTGGTACAGGAAAAAGTCTACATCTTTCAAGAAGACTTTGATTTTTATGCAAGCGAACGCTCCATCACATGCATCAAAGTACAGTACTCCACTGTGTGGCTGGCCAGTAAAAGCCTTAAAGATGAAAAACTGATGACATGGCACCCTTCTTCACCTGACATAAACCCTATTGGGAACTTTTGGGCCCTTCTTAAGCAGGAAATGTACAGTGAAGGTAAACAGTACACCTCTCTGAACAGTGTCTGGGAGGCCGTGGTTGCAGCTTCACAAAAAGTTGATTCTGACCAGATCAGGAAACTGACTGACTCCGTGAATGGAAGGCTTGTGACTGTTATCGAAAAGAAGGGTGGCTGTATTGGTCACTGAGGTTTTCTTTTTGAGATTTCAGAAATGTTTATTTATAAATTTTGAGTTTTTTAATTATTCTCACTTTAACAGGTGAAAATAAAGATGTGAGATGGGAAAATCTTTGTTTTTCATTTAGTTGCATAATAATTCTGCACACTAATAGTTGCCTAATAATGGTGTGCATGTAGATATTCACTTAAGAAAGACAAAACTTCACTTTTACTAGTTAAATGTTCAGGTTGGAAGGTTTGTTAACATTTTGGATTGACTAAGAGCACTGTAGTTTTTATATATATAAAATATATTTATATATATATATATATATATATATATATATATATATATATATATATATATTATTTATTTTATTTACAGTACAGACCAAAAGTTTATATATTATATACAGTACAGACCAAAAGTTTATATATATATATACAGTACAGACCAAAAGTTTATATATATTAAATATACAGTACAGACCAAAAGTTTATATATATTATATATACAGTACAGACCAAAAGATTATATATATTATATATACAGTACAGACCAAAAGTTTATATATAATATATACAGTACAGACCAAAAGTTTGGACACACCTGCTCATTCAAAGAGTTTTCTTTATTTTCATGACTATGAAAATTGTAGAGTCACACTAAAGGCATCAAAACTATGAATTAACATGTGGAATTATATACATAACAAAAAAGTTAACTGAAAATGTCATATTGTAGATTCTTCAAAGTAGGCATCAAGAGAATGCAAGAGTGTGCAAAGCAGTAATCTAAGCAAAGGTGGCTACTTTGAAGAACCTAGAATATGACATTTTTCAGTTGTTTCACACTTTTTTGTTATGTATATAATTCCACATATAATTCCACGTGTTAATTCATAGTTTTGATGCCTTCAGTGTGACTCTACAATTTTCATAGTCATGAAAATAAAGAAAACTCTTTGAATGAGAAGGTGTCCAAACTTTTGGTCTGTACTGTGTATATATATATATATATATATATATATATATATATATATATATATATATATATATATATATATATATATATATATATATATATATATGTATATATATATATATATATATATATATATATATAGCAATTAGAAAGTAATTCTCTCTGGGTAGATGGGATGGTATACTGTTCTTCCACTTCCCTTTAAATCGCGGTGACTTCTTAATCATGGACATCTGATGAGCTCAGTCATGTAAAACAGTTTAGATGGTGTTTACAGCAGTAGTTGGACAGTAAGTAAAGTTAATGTAATTCGTTACTGTACTTAAGTAGCTTTTTTGAGTATCAGTACTTTATTAAAGTATTTCCATTTGGGGAGACTTTTACTTCACTACATTTCAGAGTCAAATATCTTACTATTTACTCAACTACGTTTTGTGAATTCAGTCCTTCCTTTTTAATTATGAGTAAATAAAAACTGGTCCAACCCACCAACCAGGGTCGAGCACACGCTCTGTTTTGAACTTGTTTTGATTGCTTCTTGACGGTATCTACTTATCACTAACATACAGTTCAGCATCAGTTCAACAGTAAGCAGAACATCTTGAGAGCAAAAACGATGGAAGAAACTCCTGTGACTTAATTTGCATAATTGTTTTTTGAAGTAGTTGAAAATAATGTTTTGCTCTCATGATCATTTTAATAAATATCAATCAGTGTTTAACTCATTAATATCATTCTATTAATAGATCGGTGTGCTGAGAGTAACATCTGAGACTTGATTAAGCAAGTCTTGTGACAAAAATAATAATAGGAACATTATAACCATAATAAATCGTAGAACTCAAGTACATTGGAAGGCAAATACTTTTGTATTTTTACTTAAAGTGAACATTTAAAGGAGCACTTTTATTTGAGTAATATATGACCTACTGTATCTCTACTTTTACTCAAGAACATGGTTTGTGTACTTCATCCACCACTGGTTTACAGCAAGCGTGTTTGCATTGTCCTGTGATGAAGCAGTGTGAAAAGATGCAGCGATTTTGGCTTTGTGTGCTCTGCAGAAAGCTTGTTTTTGCCTGGTTGGTAGCTGTTGTGTGACTGAAGAGAGTTAGTTAATTGGTAAGACTGCATATGGGAAAATAATATACAGCATGACATTTCAACATGCTTGGTCATTTGTGTGTGCTCAGAGTGAGGATCATCGGCAGCTCCACACTAGCACTGTGTCATGTCGCGAGCGGCACAGCAGAGGCTTATTACCAGTATGGCCTGCACTGCTGGGACATCGCTGCAGCAGCACTTATCATCACTGAAGCAGGCGGCTGTGTGATCGACACCACAGGTCAGCACCACTCATTATCCTGCACACCACAGAATTATTAAACTGACTTTTCAGACAAGTATTGCACTTCCTGTTTAAACTAAAACGTGTTCTCTCTCTTGACCAGAATCCAAATGAGAAAAAAAAGATGTTTACACAATTGTTTGGCAGTAACATGACTGTGAATTTTTCATTCAGAAGGTTTCTGCAAAATAGTAAATATTAGTGTCAAGTTATTTCAAGCTATTTTTTTTTATGTGAATTCCTTGAAAGGATGTCGGACTTGGTTTGGATTTCTTTTCCCCTTCATAAGTAATGCCCTATTTGGTTAGAAATATTGCAGTTGTGTGTATGCGTGATGGTTTGATCCAGCATAATCCGAGATTTGTATTCCCTTATTTCGGATAGAAATCGTCATAAATCCTTTTTAAATATTAAATATTGTGTTAAGAAGAATTTATTGTCTGTAATTTGAGTTATGTAAAACATAATGACGAGGTATTGTGTCAGTATACCACAGCATTGTGGAGGTTTATTATGCACAGTATTTTTTTTTTTTTAAATAAAAGCAGCTATGGCCCTGTTGTATTATTGCACTCATTCTAATATGTTAGAATCTCTATATATTACTTAAGTGGGACTTGTATGGAGGTTGCTTTATGTTTGAGGAAATGTATATAACTGCTGCTGTGATTTGCCATTTATTTAACATTAATTGTAATAACCTCCTGTATCAATGGAGGAAAACAAAATAAATAAATAGAATTTCTTGGTCATCATGAGTAGCTTTAAGAGAAAGCAAAAGGAGAGACTGGTGAGGAAGTTTCTATAACATTATGGGAATGGGTTAAGGCAGTGTTTGACTAATTAGAAGGTCAGGGGTTCAAGCCCCAGCATCTCCAAGCTGCCACGCTTGGGCCCTTGAGCCTGGCATTTAACCCTCTGTGTTCCAAGGGGCACTGTTTCATGGCTGACCCTTCTTAACACCGCTAGCATATGTGAAGAAAGAATTTCACTGTGCTGTAATGTACACTATAATTGTCAAATGTTTGTGGACACCCAGTCATAAGTACGGTATGTGCTTTTTGAACATCGCATTCCACATTTAGTCCCAATTTGCTCTTATAGTTTCCTCCACCCTTCTGGGAAGATGTTACACTAGATTTTGGAATGTGCTTGTAGATGCAGTCAGTGTTCCAATTCATCCTAAAGGTGTTCAGTATGGTTGTGGTCAGAGCTCTATAGCAAACCACTCAAGATCTTCCTCTCAAACTATGTAAACAATATCTTCATGGAGCACGCTTTGTGCACAGGGGCATTGGCATGCTGGAACAGGTTTGGAAAATTTAATTACTACGCATCCAAAGACATCCTGTACAATTGTGTGCTTCCAGCTTTGTGGTAACAGTTTGGACAAGAACCACATATGGAAGGAAAGGTCAGGTGTTCCAATACTTTTGGCTATACTGTGTACATGTAACAAATAAAAGCCCTAACCCCCTCTACTTTAGTTTATATCCCATCAGACCGCATTTAATCACCTCATTGTGTATTGTGTGCTTATTACACACACCTTTTAAATTTTTTTATTCCAAATAATAAGAATCCTAGAGTTCATTTGTTTAATGGAAGATTTACAAATCACCATTGAGCTTGTTGCCATAACAGTCTGTTCTGGGGTTCTGCTTTGTTTCAAGCAGATATCTAGGATTATATAGTAAATTTGTAAAATAATACGAAGAAAGATCTTTATCTAAATGGAGAACATGAACTTTTCCGACTTTAATCCTTCATGGGCCAGCAGTATTGTATCAAACAGCTTTTCACATCTGCTTTATGCCTCACTGAATACAAACATTATTCCCATCCCAGATATTTGTCTCAGTTGGATATTTGTACAGCCTACAAGGCTTGTCTTATGTACAGTTTTTGTAGAGCCTTCGGTGTGATCGGTGGAAGGTGGGCAGCAGCATGTCATGCCAGACTAGGTTGTGTGAGAGTACACAAAGAGGCTCTGTTGCAGAGGGCAGTGAGGTCCAGATCATGTGCTCAATACAAGAGCGTGAGAAACTCGAGGGGAAGAGACAAAACTGGGATGTGTGAAAAAAACGGGTGGCATAAGTTAACACGCTTTCACTGATGTTTCATTTGTAGTGTTTTGACACAAGCCATCTCGCACCATTAAAAAAGACATTTCAGCTCTTTCTTATTCGGACGCTTTCCACTGTTAGCTCTTAAAATGACATGGGCCGTGCTGATTTAACAGCCTTGTCTGTTCGCAATTTGTCACTCTTCTGTAGTTCATTCCAAAAAAATTACAAATAAATGGGTCTTTGTCCTGCTGTTGATAAATAAAAAATAAGTTTCAATTAGTAAAGTTTCAAAGAAGATACAATTTAAGTACAAATCGTTTAAATCATATTCTATCACATGTATATGGAAGTCTCAGCTCACAGTTTATTTTCTGTAAACATGTCTATAGTTAATAACAGCTTATTCAGAGGAACCTATAATGAACTTATGAACTTGTGTTATATAACAAAGACAAAATGTCATTGTTCATATGGTCACACTTTCTTGACCAAATGTAATATTTATAGATAGATAGATAGATAGATAGATAGATAGATAGATAGATAGATAGATAGATAGATAGATAGATAGATAGATAGATAGATAGATAGATCGATAGATCGATCGATCGATCACATACACTCAACCACGTGTTACTGACTTGTACAACCTGAACTCATTTTAATTGTAATTCATTTACATCTATGTCTTCAGCACCACCCATATTATATTATAATCATGTTTATGATTTGTGATAGTAGAGTATCTGCAAGAGTGAAAGGGAAAGTTTATAGGACTGTGGTGAGACCTGCGATGTTGTATGGATTAGAGACAGTGGCATTGAGTAAAAGACAGGAGGTGGAGCTGGAGGTAGCAGAGCTGAAGATGTTGAGGTTTTCGTTGGGAGTGACGAGGATGGACAGGATTAGAAATGAGTTTATTAGAGGGACAGCGCATGTAGGACGTTTTGGAGACAAGGTGAGGGAGGAGAGATTGAGATGGTTTGGACATGTGCAGAGGAGGGACATGATGTATATCGGTAGGAGAATTCTAAAGATGGAGATGCCAGGAAGGAAAAGAGGAAGACCAAGGAGGAGGTTTATGTGGATGTGACCACCATTTGCCTCATGCACATTTTCGAGTGGCCTTTTATTGTGACCAGCCTAAAGCACACCTGTGCAATAATCATGCTGTCTGATTAGCATCTTGATATGCCACACCTGTGAGGTGGATGGATTACCTCGGTAAAGGAGAAGTGCTCACTAACACAGATTTAGGCAAATTTGTGAACAATATTTGAGAGAAATAGGCCTTTTGTTTACATAGAAAAAATCTTAGATCTTTAAGTTCAGCTCATGAAAAATGGGGGCAAAAACAAAAGTGTTGCATTTATAATTTTGTTCAGTACTAAAAACTCAATACTTTGTTAAAGCACCTTTGGCACCAATTACAGCCTCACGTATTTTTGAGTTTGCTACATGCTTGGCACAACTATTTATGGGCAGTTTCTCCCATCCTTCTTTGCAGAAATTCCCAAGCTCCACCAGGTTGGAATGAAGGCATCGGTGCACAGCCATTTTCAGATCTCTCCAGAGATGTTCAATCGTTATGTCTGCATTATGTATTTAAGTTTGGGCTCTGGCTGGGCCACTTAAGGACATTCACAAAGTCTGTGTTTGGGTCGTTGTCCAGTTGGAAGATGAACCATTGCCCCACTTTGAGGTCCAGTGCGCTCTGGAACAGGTTTTCATCAAGGATGTCTATGTACATTGCTGCATTCATCTTTCCCTTTCCCAAACAGTTCAATCTTTGTTTCTCATGGTCTGAGAGTCCTTCAGGTGCCTTTTGGAAAACTCATCATGTGCCTTTTACTGAGTAGTGGCTTCCGTCTTAGCCACTCTACCATACTGGTCTGATTGGTGGAGTGCTGCAGAGATAGTTGTTGTTCTGCAAGGTTCTCCTCTCCACAGAAAAACACTGAAGCTCTTTCAAAATGACAATCGGGTTCACCTCCATGACTAAGGCCCTTCTCCCCTAGTTGCTCAGTTTGGCCGGGCATTCAGCTCTAGAAAGAGTCCTGGTGGTTCCAAACTTTTTCCATGTACGGATGATGGAGGCCACTGTGCTCATTGGGACCTTAAATGTTTCGGAAACCTTTCTGTTTTCTTTCTCAGATCTGTGCTTCGATACAATCCTGTCTCGGAGGTCTATAGACAATTCCTTGGACTTCATGGCTTGGTTTGTGCTCTGACATTCACTGTTAACTGTGGGACCTCATATAGACAAGTGTGTGTCTTTCAGATCATGTCCAATCTCCAATCAAGTTGTAGAAACATCTCAAGGATGATCAGTGGAAACAGGATCCACCTGAGCTCAGTTTTGAGTGTCATGGCAAAGGCTGTGAATACTTATGCACGTGTTTGTTTTTTTATTTATATATATATATATATATATATATATATATATATATATATATATATATATATATATATACATTTGCAAAGATTTTTTAAAAAATTATTTTATGTTGTTATTATAGGGTATTGCTTGTAGAATATTTAGGGAAATAATTTGTTTAATTCTTTTTGTAATAAGGCTATAAAATATCAAAATGTGTAAAAAGTGAAGTGCACTTTCCTAATTCATTGTAATTGCCTTCTCCTTTATCAACTGTGTCTTAGGAATTTTATACTGTAGATCAACAAATCATCTTAAGTGTAATTCTTATGCTTGTTTATTGATGTATTATGAATCACATTTTTTTTTTTTTTTCGTGATGAGAGGAGCTCAAAGGTTAAGGCTATTATTTAAAAATTTCTAATATGTAATTAGACAGAAGTAAGGCAAGGCCTGCATCATCTATGAGATTTTAAAAGATTAAACCCTGTGTGTATGTTAATGCACTAATGCACTTCTCTCTCTAGGGGGTCCTCTTGATCTCATGTCCCGTCGCGTCGTAGCTGCTGGCTCTCGGAAGATAGCAGATTACATCATCCAGAAGCTGAAGCCAATCAACTATGGGCGTGATGATGATGACGATGACCCCTGACCCAGTGAACAGCCTTGAGCCCTTCATCAGCAAATTTTAGCCTTTTACCTCAAACTCCCTAAAATCCTGCCATGTTATTTGCAGTGTTCTTTATGCAATGCTCTTTTTTAATAGAGTTTATAATTCTTTTCTGTCACACCACCAGTGGTAAGTAATGCCTTATATTGCAGTGCATTATAGGAAATACAGTAGTGGGCAAATTGTTTAGGCGAGTGAAAGGAAATGCTGTAAATGAAGAATGCTTTTAGTAATAACTTTTTTTTATCAGCAAAATAAATGGACAAAGGAAAATCTAAATCAAGTCAATATTTATTGTGAATACCTTTTGTATTTGCACTTTCACACTTTGTACACTTGCACACATTCAGGGATTTTGTTAGGTGAATGATACCCAGTTATACCAAGCAGGTGCTAATGATCATGAATTTCATATGTAGGTTGAAACACAGTGTGAAACAGAAACAGCTGTGTAGGAGGATAAACCTGGGTCAGAAACAGCCAAACTTTGCTACTAAGGTAAAGGTTGTGGAAGACAGTTTCGTGGTACTAAACTCCACCGAAAAATTATTTTTAATCAGTTTTAAATTTGTTTGTCAAATCAGCTCCAAAATTAGCCATGATGCACACAATAAACTCTCTGAGGGCGACAAAAGCAAAGGTGCATTTCATGGCATTTTTTTCCCATAACGCATAAAGAACTTAAATTACATATTTTTTGATCGTACAGATAAGAGCAACACATCATTCGAATCTGTAAAGGATCTAATTTTATACGTATACACTCATTATATATATATATATATATATATATATATATATATATATATATATATATATATATATATATATATATATAAAGCTCAAAAACTCTTTTAGATAAACCAATTCACATTGAGTACAAATATCCTGTGATTATGTAATCCGTATGAAAATTATAAAAGGTACAGTTTATCCGTTATCACCTCATTAACCGTCTGTGTGGAAACATAGCAATCCTGTCCTGTCCTGATCATTTACGTAATTTAAAACACCATAATTACTTTAAAACGTTTACAAGAATATTTTGTTTTCTTGCGTTATGTTGAGTTTGGTTTCACAAATAATAAGCATACATTTGCGTAAATCTTTAACATTTGTCCACGACCATGTTGATTAGAGTATTAAAAAATGTCAAAGTATTCATTTAATCTACATTTAGAATAGATACAAATCTGAGTTAACTCATGACAATCATTCCTTTGAAGGATGGTGGAGGTTCCTTGCAAGTCTGGAAATGGAGTTTTGGTCAGGATTAATGGTTTCGTTAATGCTGAGAAATACAGGCAGATCCTTCAGGGAGGTATCTGATTAGCTAAAGATTAATGCTGCAGCAGGAAAACAACCATAAGCAAACAGCCAATGTCATTAAAAAATATTTAGCATAGAGAAGAACAATGAATCCTGGAAGTGATGGTCTGTCTGGGGTTACATGAAGAGAGAAGGATTTGAGTCAGCCTACCTGCCGAGTTCCTTCAAAAGTTGCGTGCAAGTGTACCTAGAAGAATTGAAGTTTTGTATGTAAAGGGTTGTCATACCAAAATATATTTTCATTATGTTAATTGATAATTAACTATGAACACTTCTATGTTTGAAAGCATTCTTAGTTTACAGCATTTCTTTTGACACCTGACTAACACTTTTGCACAGTTCTGTATATGAGTGAATAAACTGATTTGTTATTACTGCACATTCACATTTCAGAGAATTAGTAAGAATTTCGGTAACTAAGTCCTATTATGTAAAAAGTATTTACTCAGGAATTAAACAGGTCTTTTGTAATTTAAGGCTTATATAAATTAAGTAATTAAAATATAAAGAAACATATACATTAACATCAGTGTGAGCATCTATTGCTTATGTAATCTACTGATTGATGTGTATTGTCATTTGCATGGTCACCAAAGTTCACTCAACAAAATCCAGATTTACTTGACGTTTTGAAAGGACAAGTGTTGTTCGTTGAAATTAAAGGGTTCCTGCAGTAATAATAATCTTTGTGTAGCCTTCATAATGTTTGGGCCGTGTGGCAAGAATATGTAGTGAAGTATTTCTTATAATAGAAAGATATAGCACCTGTGAATAAATAGACTCTGTAGATATTACATTCGGAGAATTAAGAGTGTATTATACGTCACTATGACAGCTTGCAATGATTACTGTGCTGTCATCCATAAGTAACAGATCCCTACATGTAGACTCTATATGTCTCCATATCAAACAAACCTGGTGTATGTTGGTATCCCTGCTCATTTCTTCCAGAATTTGACTGATCCAATCATGCAATGACAGTGCAGCACACAAAATCTTGCACATACAAGAAGTTATTGTTCATGTCAAACATGAGAATGACAGAAAATGGGATCTTGAAGACTATGACCCTGAAATGGTTGTTGGTGTCAGATGGGCTGGTTTGTAAGTTTCAGGAACTGCTGAGCTCCAAGGGTTTTCAATATCAGAATCAGAATCAGAATCAGATTTATTGACCAAGTGTGTTGACACACACAAGGAATTTGGTTCCAGCTGTTTGTTACTCTCAAAAGTACAGACATAAATAAAAACCTATACAAGACAAAACAGACACGACAAGACAAAAACAGACTATACAAGACAATACAGACAATACGCAACAGTCTCTCAGCTTCACACAACTAAGGAAAAACATTATTTTTGACCGTGTGACTATGATTGCCTCAGATTCTTGACTAATAGAACCAAAACCCAATGGGATCTTCTGCTCTTGTAGCTCATCTGCCACGATATTTAATGTAATGGACATTCTGGGAGGCTTTTCTGGGCTACACGGTCTATTTTCTGGGCAATTCGCTCTATACTGTTTAAATTTTAGAGACTGCCTTGTGTGTAATAGACATTGTGTAGACTAGGCATATACAGAAAGGACCAGGGTGGGTTTTTTTTACTATCACCCAGGATCCACACCTAATTAGTTGATCTCGGCTTTCAACAGACTATCAGGTGACTCCTATGTGGTTGGAATGAAAACCTGCACCCAACCGGCCCTTTCTGGATGCTATTAGACATTCATAGACTGACTTTATGAATTGTAATAAGGGGTTTAATGCGAGTTTGAGAGACCAGCGGTTAGTATATGTTTCTTTTTACATAAAAGGGGATTTCTAAAGCCAATATAAGTTTTTAATTTTCACAGTGTACCTTTTTGTGGTTTTTATAATGGCTTCTACACAAATCATTTGCCTCCCTTTAGAGCAGTAACTCTAACTGTGTGTGCGTGTGTGTTTGTGTGTTAGATGAGCATTCTACACTGATCCCCCATGTTGTGAACTAAACAATAATGTACACATAGTATTACTCTTTCACTGTCTACAACGTTAGCACCTGTATGAGTTTCACAAGGTATTGCAGTCAGCAGACTCTGTGTTTTAGTTAACATATGAATAAAGTTTGAAGACAATTCAACAAGTTCGCTGAGTAATTCTTTACTTTTTCTTTATGGATGAAATATAAGAATTCATTAAACTGTTTTAGTGGAAATAAAGAACTATCATCCTTTATCTAACATACTGGAACTGATCTATACCCTCACTGGTCTCTAACATCTGTACACCTGCTCATTTATGCACTTATCCAATTAGCCAATCGGGTGACAGCAACACAATGCATGAAAAACAAGTTTCAGAATTTGATTATCTCTTGGGATTTTCTCACTTATTACAGAAGTCTTAAGTGGTTGGTCTGCAATCTTTAGTAACTCAAATAAAAACTCTTTAAAATAGAGTTTGACTCAAAGTGGACTTAATGAACACATTCTCACTCCAGCTCGTCAAATATGGACACGTTCGAAACGTCACTTTTTGATCCCCTTTGGCACAATTTTTCAATGTGCGTGAATTCACACAGTCATCTATAGAACTCTGAACCGTAGCGTTGAAAATTGACGTGTTAGGTAAGCAGACTGCCTTAAGGTCATATTTATCTATTTCTCCGACTGATTTTTGTTCCCAGCTAACCCTAACCCGTTCTCACTAACCCTGACCCTAACCCTGACCCTGCACGTTGAAAAATGACGCCAAAGGGGTTACCCAGAGCATCAAAATGTTACGGCAAAGGATCCTGGGGAACACGACCATATGTGATGAGTTGGGAGTCACATGAGTGCAACTATGGGTTGATTAATCAACCTATACTTTTTAAAAAAATAAATAAAGTAAAATAAACATAACAATCCATGTAAAATAATACTGAACTTTGTTACAAAAAAAAAACAGTACTGAATAATGAAAATGTGCTAAATGAAATATAAATGAATAATTATATTAATAAATATTGAGGAAAATAAATGACGCATTCAAACTGGAACAAAAAAGTAACACTCCAAATAAATACAGTTACATCCCAAATTATAAAAAAAACACACTTCAAATAAACAGCACATGGCATCAGTGATCAGCATCAGCCTATAACCGAGAAGCAATCAACCATCGGTGCCAATGAATCGGCAAAACCGATGAATCGGTCGAATCTTCTCTACAATCCAGGTGAGCAGAAAAGCATCTCGGAATGCACAACACATCAAACCCTGAGGTGGACGTGCTCCAACAGCAGAGCTCTCAGCTCTCTTTTTAGTGAGTCTGTACCTCAGATTTCAGTTCTGGGCTGACAGGTGCATCCACCTCACAGCTCAATGTTTTGTGCATGTTGACAATTCTTTCTGCTCACTATTTCTTTTCAGAGAGATTGAGTTACTATCCTCCTCCTGACAACTCAAATCATTTTCGGACCATTTTTGTTTGACCTTTTTTATTAAGGGACCTCTTGTGTGAATATCCTTGGAGGTCAGTTGTATCCGAAATACTAAAACCGGCCCATCTGGCTGGTTCCAACAAGCATGCCTCAGAGATCACACACCTTCTTCATTCTGATGATTACATGAAGCTCCATGAAGGTTTATTTTTTTGCATTGTGCTGCTGCCACATGATCGCCTGATTAGATAACTACATGAATGTAAATGGGGAAAGTGGAGAGTTAGAGTCTGTATTTTCGCACTTGCAGAACAAGTTGAATCTTAACTCCTCAAAATCCACAAGTTCTTGTTAAATCATAAACCATTAGTAAAGACACTTTGTGCCAGAGTCATTTCTTATATTCAGATTTAGAAGCTAAACCTCTTTCCATCTCCTTTAAACAGGAACTTTCCTCTACCATGGATTTGGCCTAAAACCTGTTAAATGTTGTTATTTTTATCAGGTGACACTTGAAGGGTAAAATCAGTTACTGTTATGTGCTTTTTAACTCTAAGCCCTGACTTTTAGTTGCAGTATGGATAATCTTCCTGTTTTATGTCTCAGGTTGTAATTCTCAAGTTTATTGCGGCTGGTCAAATAAAACAAGTACAGAGTGAAGATTTGTCATGTGTGACTATTGTTTTCACTTTGAAATGTAGAACATATCTCTTTCCCTAAGTGAGTCATCGGCAATGCGTCTTTTAATTGAAAACACTCTTGACGTGACCATTTTTATTAGAACAGATTGTATCCTGGTCCTATATTTAGTGGGTAACAAACCGGTTTAATGTTTATCTTCAGAGAAACACAGAGAGCGAGGCTTTATTTGGTCATAACAAAACCTGTTTATCCTAAATATAGAGAAGCATGCATGAGTGTGTATTACTAAATCTTTTGAATATCTGTGAAAATGTCAGATTTATTATATTTAACTTGAATTAATTATCAAGGGAAAATTTACTTTTATTGATGTCAAAGAACATGTGATTTGGGGCCTTCACAGGAAAACTCTCATGTGTTATGAGCGGAGCATCATAGATGTGTGTAATAATGAAAGCACCCATGACTTCAGTACCACTCACATTACATCACTACATCACTTCATTTTTGGAAATCTTTCCTGAACTGCTGCCATATTGCTACATTTTGTTTACATTTTGGCTACTGTTCCAAAATGCACTGTCTTGTGTTGTCTTTGCACTGTCCTGTGTTGTCTTTGCACTGTCATGTGTTGTCTTGCACTGTCTTGTGTTGTCTTTGCACTGTCCTGTGTTGTCTTGCACTGTCCTGTGTTGTCTTGCACTATATTGTGTTGTCTTTGCACTGTCATGTGTTGTCTTGCACTGTCTTGTGTTGTCTTGCACTATCTTGTGTTGTCTTTGCACTGTCATGTGTTGTCTTTGCACTGTCTTGTGTTGTCTTTGCACTGTCATGTGTTGTCTTGCACTGTCTTGTGTTGTCTTTGCACTGTCATGTGTTGTCTTGCACTGTCTTGTGTTGTCTTTGCACTGTCATGTGTTGTCTTGCACTATCTTGTGTTGTCTTTGCACTGTCCTGTGTTGTCTATGCACTGTCTTGTGTTGTCTTGCACTATCTTGTGTTGTCTTTGCACTGTCCTGTGTTGTCTTTGCACTGTCCTGTGTTGTCTTGCACTGTCTTGTGTTGTCTTTGCACTGTTTGCACCAGGTTGCACACATGCACTTTATGTGGCGAGGACACTTACTAGTCCTCAGCCCTGTGTTTTCTGTTCCCTGTGTTTTCTGTGATTGTTATTTAATGTGGCATCAGGGTTCTGGAGGAACGTTGTTTAATTTCATTGTGTACTGTATCAGCTATAAATGGTTAAAATGACAATAAAAGCTCTTGACTTGCATTTTTTTTATTTGCATTACTCTACAAAGGTATTTGTCCCACTTTATATCTTTTTATATACATTTTATAAACTCTAAATTATGGAGAGGGTACAAATATTTTTTTTACAAATATTGAATGTTAAAAGATAAATTGATGATGATGATGATGATGATGATGATCATTAAACATAATAAAGGTTCCTGGGTTTTGCATGCAAAAAGTATATAAAAGTCAAAGTCTCTTAGATGCTCAGCAAAACACAATAATTCCCTTATAAAACTGAATTGATGCCTGAAAATATAATAAAGGAAAAAAAAAAAGATGGTTTTCACTTTTTTTTAATTTAGTTTCATTTTTATTTCTATAGTGCTTTAAACAATAGACATTGTCCCAATGCAGCTTTACAGAAATAAAATTATCATAATAAAAATATTACATATATACATTTTTTTAATTCACTAATGAATCAGATTGTCCCTAATGAGAAAACCAGTGGTGACAGTGACTAGGACAAACGACCTGAGATGGTACAGGAGGAGAAAGAAACTTTGTAAGAAGCCAGCTTCAAAAGGAAACCCATTATCATCTGGGTGGCACAGAATGTACATTTATTATAGTTCTATCATTGTTGATGTTATTAAACTGTTCACTGAGAGACACTCAAGTGTAAAATTGTTCATTGTGACTGTAGTCCTAAACCACTGTAGCACCTGTTTCTATAAATGCCAGTCCAAATCCATCTTCAAGGTAAATAGAAATATTTAATATTATTATCTCAAGTCAGATTTATGGTATTCATTTTTTTGTTGTTGTTGTAAAAGACTTAACACGTGCACAGTGCTGTATGTCACACAGCCGCCAGTCTTATACATTTAGTCATGTTCTCTTTGGCCGATAGGTGGCGCTCCTCATCTTCTGGATGCTACACTAGAAACTAATTTTATCAACGTATTCTCACATCAAAAAATCATTCCATTAGTATATTCTCATCCTAAAATCATTTTATTAGTATGTTCTCATTTAAAAATAATTTTATTAGTATGTTCTCATTTAAAAATCACTTCATTAGTATATTTTTATTCAAAAATTTCATAAAAATAATTTCATTATTGTATTCTCACATCCAAAAACCGTTTTATTAGTGTATTCTCACATCCAAAAATTATTATATATATATATATATATATATATATATATATATATATATATATATATATATATATATATATATATATAGTATATTCTCATCCAAAAATTCTTAAAAAATTCAACAGATCACAAATTGACTCGAAATAGAGTTTGGTGAGTCGGTTCCTTGTTTAATGCCTTGTGACTAGTGTTTGTGAAAAAAAAATAATTTCACAAGCACGAACCACTAGGATTTTTACCTTTTAATTTATTTCTATCATTTTTTTATGTTTTATTTTAATTTTATTTTACTGTATAATTGTATTTTATTTTACTGTATAATTCATAGAGTCGTGTGGCGTGATAATAATAATGAGTCTTGAATGGGGTTTGGGGGGTCAATTGATATTATTTACATTCTTATTATTTTTATGGACAGAGTGAAAGTATGACACTGTGAACATGAGCTAGTGTAAGGGGTCTATAATCGAAACTTTATCCCACCCACACACGGTGTGTATAATTCAGGAGTTATTTAGTGAATCAAATGGAAGCAAAAAGAATCGAATCACTTAAACGACTTGCCTATAATTAAAATATATCAGATGTTTTAATTATATTTTTGAAGTTTAGTGGTATATTTTTGATTATTTTTATTATTTATTTCTTTTTTTGTGCTGATTTTGAACCTGTTTTTGTGCAAAAAACAAACAAAAAACAACCAGCAACTATGTTTTAAACAAAACTCAGCATTTTTCATTTATTCGTATTATCTAAAATAAAACAGTAAACAGTGTGTCTAAAACAGTGTTTTATTTACAGTCTAATTGAGTAACTGTCCTGACACACGCCTCATATTCAGTCCACTTGCAGTCCTACTTCTCTTATTATAATGAGAGGGCGGTGCCTGTGAGTTTTAAGTCTTAAGATTGGCTGAGCGACCTGTCAATCACGTGTTGGCCCCGTTCAGTTTTTTTATTAATGAGCGGCGCGCGTTGAAATGCAGAGGGATTTCTGATCCAGCTGTTTCCCACCCGCGTTTCACTTCTGAAACTATGAGTCCATAAACCTCTAAAAAATAATCACAAAAAGCAATCGGGCGACTAAACTAGTCCTGTTTGAAACCTTTTTCAAGCTTTGACTTTGTGACTCTGGACTTGCAGCATTCAGGGACTACTAAAGAGCGCTGATTTCTTCTCGGACTTGAAACCATGATTTCTCCTGTCAACAGGTAATAAGGAGGAACTGGGAGTTGGTGTTCGCCCTTTCACACTGCAGCTCCGATATTCAACAGGCTGAGAGTGTGTGCTGCAGATGTGTGGAAGGATTTGGATCTCCTGAACAGCAAACAAGAAAACGAGCAGAAGACCGGATAGAAAAGTTTCTTCACGAGGAATCAGTGAAATTTCCAACACTGGAGTTAATGTGGTAGAAGAAGATCAGGAGGATGCACTCTGATCTTGTGCTTGATGACTGGACCTAAGCTCTGATGCAAAAATCTTTAGGAGGAAATTATTATATTATATATAATAATAAAAAAATTATTAAAAGACCTCAGAGGTGTGGGCAGTTTGATGAAGCAAAAGGTGAGGAAGATATGGCCTCTGAAATGGTATGCGGACTCATCTTCAGACTGCTTCTGCCAGTCTGCCTTGCTGCAGGTAACTTATTATTCATTCTGTAGGTTTAACTCTTTATTAATGCAAACACCTGATCCAAGAAATTCTGGACTTACTGTATGTACCATCAGATTTACACAAAGTAGATTCTTTTTAAACAGCAGGATTCAATTCAGTCATCATAGATCATAATATATCAGTGTTGATCCATTTGCTTTGGATGATTTTTACATCCGTTTCACATTTCCGTGACAAATTTAATTCGATTTTTTTTTTTTTCAAATCAGCTTCTTAGACATATACAGTATAAAACACTAGACCATGTTTAAATTAGTTAGATAATTGCTTTTATTGTCCACAGAGTGGAAATTTGCTAAGCAATACAAACAAAAACATCACACAACGTCCAATAGACAATACATACAACAATATACAAACTATACACATTGAAAAACTTACTTTAAAAATTCACACAAATCTGTCTAGTCCTACAAGTCTAGTAGAGTATAGTCTCGTATAGGCAGTTTCTTCTGAAAATCTGGATACCTATTTTTTTATTGTGTATTGAAGTTGAAAACATCGAACAGCTGTCATTTTTTGGCGTTTCAAGTGTTACAGCAGTTATCAGTGTCACATCCCTTTTCACTCCTAGCTCTGATCTGTGCGTAATATTTTCCTTGTCAACTTGAAATGTGACTTAATTGAACGTATGGGTGTTGTCCAAGCTTTTACTGCAGTAAGACGGAGCTACTAATAATACTACTTCATCTACTACTACTTTTACTAACAATAATAATAACTATAATAATTATTATTTTTATTGCTGTTATTATTGAAATGATAATTTTACAACAAACACTGTAATTTACTGACTAATCAATTTGTTTTTGTTATTGAGGATATATATAAATATATATAAATATAACTTTTTATCATATTTTCTATATATATATAATTATATATAATATATTTTTTATTATTGGTAATATTGTTCTTATTATTTAAAATTTGTCTTTAAAAAGATATTTCATATAGAATATTATAAACTCAAATAAATCATAATAAATAATAAACAATAAATAATCAAACAAACTGTAATAATACATATTTTGTTCTAAATATGGTATTTAATCATTTTCATAGAGCATCTATGTAATTTGCGCTGGACACGTCTACTAAAATAAGATCATAATTTAAACACTGTTGTCCCTTAACTCAAGTGAGAATATATATATTTTTCCCCCACAATGCAATTGGATTATCTACATATTCAGTTTATTGTACTGCATAAGTTCACCTATTTACTTCAATGCACAAATGGGCTTTTCACTCGTGTGTGCGTTGTGATCTGGAAGTCTTCTTGTGTGATATGGATAGACACGGCCTCAGCTGAATGTTTGCTTTCTATCCGCTGGGACAGACGGAGAACTTTAACCAGATTGTGGATCAGCGCGCGTGCTGGAGAGGTAGCGAGCCTTTAGCAGTGGCGTGAGACACTTTTCCAGCATATCGACACGTTTACTGTGTGTGTTCACTTGGTGCTTTGCCACCAAGATTCCTCTCTCTGTAATATTTAGTCATTTAGACGGCAACACGTTTCCTTTAATATAGCCCAGGGACTTCTTATAATTAGGCTATAAAAAATTCCATGTGTACCTGCTTCCTATAAACACATAAATCTGAAAAAAAACACAGGATGTTTAGGCACACAACAAACAAACTTGCAGTTACCAAGGTGTAGTATGTAGTATGTCTGGAAGTAATATATGACATGTTGTGTACAATCTGACGTTGCAGTGTGGAACTAGAACTTTGGTTAGACAGTTTCAGCTTTGAGAGTCATTGTCATAGAGCTGCTGCTGAGGAGACAAAGAGTCTTTCAGACTTTTTCTTGACTAATGAGTCACAGAAAACTTTGCATGTGTTTCTCAGTAGGTTTTTGGGAAGTTTCAATTTTGTGGTAGTGGCCAAAAGTGAGAAAACATCTTCCTATGTGTCAAAACACATCAACTTGCAATGAAAACTGTTGTTTAATGGTGAACTGTCATGAAATAATTTTAAGTAAAATCCTCTTAAATGATAATATCTAGTAGGAAATATGTAGGCATAAGCAAATTAAGAAATGCTTGTGACTTTTAATAATATTGGGGGAAAAAAATGGGATTTGGAACACTCTCATTAGGCACATACATTAGATTTGACTTACTGTGTAATATCAAGCTAGGGCATGTCTAGTCCTAAATAAAGCGTTCATTTAGAGCCCCATTATCTAAGTGAATGAAGACAGTTTTTAAGGATTTTTAGTGTTAGATGGTACATTTCTTTAGCTGCCTAGAGTGTCTTAAATGTAATATAATATTAAAAACAATTATATATTCATTGTTGAATATCTACATATTAATTAACAATAGAAAGCTAATTATAATATCGCAATGATATTTTTTGATTTATGTCAAAACTAGGTCTGGAGCCAAAGCGTCCCTCTGACGTCATGGTCTTCAATGCACTGTTCTGTATCAGCATGCAGTCAAAAACAAAGGGTTTTTATTCCCCCTTTTCATTGTTTGAATGCGTGGCTTTGCAGATCTTTTGGCAGCAGAAGAAACTGTGCTTTTCTGTGTCCAGATCCTGCAAACTGTCCCCTTGACATCTGCAGTGCATGCCTCATGAGTTTTCAATCAAAAAGGCTTGTTTTTGCAGACACACGCCAGGCCTGGGCTTTTTAAACCTCCTACAGTTGAGAGTTACAATCGAGGTTCAGAGCTTCCCGCAAGCCAAACGCCCTGGAAGGCCTCATTTACAATAGCCACAATGACTGTTTATCTCTGCTGGTAGCTCGGTCAGGGCAGATCAAAGAGTTTACCGAACGATGCTGGAAGATCCGATATTGGCCAGAGATATATATATATTTTCTTCTCAGTTCCACATTCTGAAAGTTATTCAGCTGTTTTAAGGAGCTGATTTCTAAATGCAGCTACTTTTGGTTCGAGATCAGTTGTAAGAGTGATATTGTCTTGGCAGTAATCATCATTTTTCACTGAAATTTGTGACTGAATGCAAGTAAAGGTGTTTTAATACTCCTTTTCAAAATAATTAGCAAAGAGTTCTGTGACTAGTCCCCAGCTTACTGAAAGCTTCCACACTCCTTCTATCAACTCCAGCCCCAGACATCAGATGAATAATATCAGCTTGTAAGTAGGTGACCAGTAGTATGAGCCATTCTTTAAACATATGTGTCCTTCGGTGTGTTCCTCTCGTGTGGGATTAAAACCTAGATAAGCCTCATTTGGCTACTACTTAAGTATTTAATTGCAGTTTTGTTTATGCTGAATCAGGCTGTATAAAGAGATTGTAGATTCCCTTGAAAACTCGGTTTGTAAGTTGCGCAAGGTGCACATTGACAGCGTGATTATATTTACACAGTGAAGAGTAAATCTTTTCAGGTTTCATGGAAGGAAGGAATTATGATTTGTTTTGGGTGTATTTTTTTTTTTCTTTTTTACTTTGGATATGAATGAACGAGCCAGATCTTGAGAAGCAGTCTGTCATTAAAAGTGAGTCGATAAACAATCTGACTGCAGAGACTTGGCCTGCCTTTATTATGCTACCTGGATACACTTTCCACTGGCATCGTCCCTCATTCATTTTCAGTCCATAGTAGTACGGGAATTAATGAGCGATAAGATGAGATAAGCTCGTTGTAATTTTAAACTGTCAGATTTCTTGCTAATTTGTAGTGCTGGTGTAAATCTGTTTTGGAAAGCAAATGAAGCTTCAGTTACAAAGAAAGAAATTCAGTGAACATTATCCATAGAAGAAAATGTTACTTGTTTACATAGAATTTGGTCTATAAATAAATCAGCGAGCAAGTGTTTAGTCCAAATACCATCCCATGTTCACATTCAATCATCATTAGTCTGACCGGAAAGGGTCACAGTTAATATTCTCACATGACCTAATGTTTATTGAGGGTAGATGTCTTCTGACTTTATGCCCTCAGACGCAAAAGAGTTTTCTGGCAAAAAAAAAAAAAAAAAGAAATTGGAAAAAAGGAAATGAATGTTAAAACCAACTGGACTGAATCAGTAAAAAAATAAGTAGAACCAAAAATATTTGTATATGAATTTATATTCTATTCTATTCTATTATATTCTATTTATATTCTAAATTCATATTTGTATATGAATTTATATTCTGAATCCATGTGTAAAACACTCAGGCATGTGCAATTCATCAACATGAGAATTGAGTGAGTCTTGACTTGCTGATAACGTCTGTGTCTCGTTAAACTGCAGCACAATCACAGACTACGCACCGTTTCTTTCTGTCTGACTAAGCAGGCCCTCGGGAAAAAAGTCTGTAAAGCTCTCTCGGTGTGTTCCAGCTCGAATCATTTGAGTCGAAAGTCTGTATCAGTTGTTGGGGTTTAAACTTGCCATTCACTATGTGTTTAAGAAGTGATTACGAGGCACAGGAAAGTGATAAAGCTTGTAATTATTTTTGGGGCTACATATATGGCAGAAGGGAGTGATATTGTTATTTGTGCTAAAAGTAGGGAGCAGGTTGAGTAGAGACTGGAGAGGTGGAGGTACGTGCTGGAGAGAAGGGGAATGAAAGTCAGTAGGAGTAAGACAGAGTACATGTGTGTGAATGAGAGGGAGGGCAGTGGAGTGGAGCAGTTGCAGGGAGAAGAGGTGGAGAAGGTGGAGGAGTTCAGGTAAGTTTATAGGACTGTGGTGAGACCTGCGATGTATGGATTAGAGACAGTGGCATTGACTAAAAGACAGGAGGTGGAGCTGGAGGTAGCAGAGCTGAAGATGTTGAGGTTTTCGTTGGGAGTGACGACGATGGACAGGATTAGAAACAAGTTTTTTAAAAGGGGACAGCGCATGTAGGACATTTTGGAGACACGGTGAGGGAGGCGAGATTGAGATGGTTTGGACATGTGCAGATGAGGGACATGGGGTATATCAGTAGGAGAATGCTGAGGATGGAGCCACCAGGAAGGAGGAAAAGAGGAAGACCAAGGAGGAGGTTTATAGATGAGGGAAGACATGCAGGTAGTTGGTGTGAAAGAGGCAGATGTAGAGGACAGGGGGGTATGGAGACAGATGATCCTCTGTGGTGACCCCTAATGGGAGAAGCCAAAAGAAGACGAAGAAGAAGATATGGCAGAAGGGAGTACAAATATCGACAGGCAGGGTTTATTAAGTTAAAGTGCAAAACAATTTTAAAATATAATCTTCCTATTGCATTGGGTCCCATTATATTGACCAGCATGAATCTATTTTTGTGTGTTAGGGTCATGTAAAAGCTGTGATTCATCAAATCTGATGTGGAACAGCTGACATTAGTCAGGATGTCCATAGAATGCTAGAAAACATTCAGTAATTTGTAGGATGGTTTGTAAACATTTTCTTAACCCTTTGGGAAAACCAGAATTACACAAAGACCAGGTTTATGATAAACTATTTAGCCATTTCATACAGTGTATACAGTGGTCCCCCGGAACTCGCGGTGGGTTACGTTCTAAGACGAAAATTCGCAAATTTTGCACGTAGAATCTATGGTACCTTAGTGAATTCATCTAGACCAGGGGTGCGCAATACGCTAATCGCGACCTACCAGTTGATCGCAAAGGTAGTGTGGGTAGATCGCCATGACATAAAAAAAGCTATTTATTTATGCATTTTTATAGTAGGTAGATCATTTTGACTTGGTCATTTTATAAGTAGCTTGCATGCTAAAAAAGTGTGTGCACCCCTGATCTAGACATTTTCACTTTAATACAATAATGTGTTTTATAAAAGAAATTTGTTAGTGAAAAAATAGTTGAAAATGTTATTTGTAACGTTCCTGAACATTCGGTCCCGCTGCGGATTCCTTGCGAATTATCGGTGGTTGACTGTAATATGTTCCAGTGTTTTGTTTAGGAGACAGTCTCTGTAATAATTGTCCTTTACTTTATATTGTAAACCCTGAATCAATACATCTTCAAACGATTTAGGAGACAGTCACGATAAGTCCAGGGTCCAGCATATTTGGCATAAATCAGATTTTGATCACCTGTGTGTTCCTTCTCAGCGTTGCTTTTTTCCCCCTCACTTCATAATGGCACTATTCATTCGATTTTATCTGAACTGTTTCCTGTCTTTAATCTGACAGGTCAGTCTTTGAAATACACTCAGTCACCTGAAAGCACCTTTTGTGTGTACAAGTCCTGCCACCCTAAATCTTTTTTTTTCCCTCTCTCGCCAGAGCAATTAAAGAGAGGCATCGAGTAACAGGCTTGCTGTATATAACACCTCCGAGAACTCTTATTCGAGACGAGAAAATGGGTTGCAATTGCTGTTTTGCAGTTGTTACAAAAATTGACTGCAGATGTTTTTGTTTTTTTCTTTACTTTAGTTTGTTGCTTGAATTTGCATATTTAAGGATATATAATCGGTTTAGGGACGTATAATATAGACAAAAGTCATTTTTTAGGATTCTAATGTTGCACACCACAGTTACTTTTTCTTGCATTTCATTTACAAATGAATTTGGTTCAAATGAATCATTTCTCTGGTATGCAAAAGTGGATCAGAGCTTCTACAGAAAACTGGAGCTGATCATAGTGAAACAATGTCACATGTTAAAGGGTTCATTTGCATAAATCAAGTCTCAGCAGTAAATCAATTACAAGGCTAATACTGTGATTTATGAACCGCATATTGTGCATTCTGCAGCGTTCAATGCAGCGCTGCGAAATTTAGATGCTGTTGATTAATTTTCTATTTCTATAACAATCTATAAACATTGTTTAACACATTTATAATAGTTCACATAGTGAAGGGTTGTGTTGAGAGACATTTCTTTGACATTTTATATAATGATTTCAGTCAGTGCTTTGTCATGGTTAGTAAGTTTTCCACAACTGGAAAGTCTTTAGGAGACCTGACTTTCTTGCTAACAGTACTTATTGGCATTTTTAATTCAAGAGGGAACTGATGTTTTGTGCTATAATTTGTTTCATGGTCATTATGCATCTTTACACATAAAAATAACTATAGATAAACTATATTGACAAAAGTATTGGGACTTTTCCCAATTGGGTTCTCTACAAACTGTTACCACAAAATTGTAGGCACACAATTGTAAAGAATATTTTTAGACAATGCCCCTGTGCAAAAAACCAGCTCCATAAAAATATGCTTTACATGGGTTGGAGTGGAAGATTTGAGTGGCCAGCTATAGAGATAGGACTTCGACCCCACCTTTGGGATGAGCTAGAACAGTGACTGCACCCTGGGCCCCCTCACCCTACATCAGTACCTGACTTTATACTTTTGTGGCTGAATGAGCACAAATCTCTACAATTATCATTCTAGTGGAACATCTTCCCAGAAGAGTGGAGGTTATTATAACAGCAAATGGGGACAAAATCTGAGAATAGGATGTTCCATAAGCACATATGAATCTAATAGGCGGGTGTCCACAACCTTTTTGTTTATATAGCTAATGTGTTTAGTTATTAATTATAATCATTGTCAAACTACTGTCATAAAAAGGAAACCAAACACTTTAAAATTATTATTTTTGGCATCCAGATTTATATTCCTTACATAAAATCCGAGGGGAACCCACAGTTGAAGCTGTTACAGAATCCCCCCTCCTACGAACACCTCCAGGTGTTTTTCTACAAGTGCGGTCCCTGGTCCTGGGAGCTGGCTGGTAAGGGTGGTTTTAGAGAAACTCCTCTGTGAGGGATGGGTTCTGAATGCTCTCCCTGCTGACCCAGCATTGTTCCTCTGGGCCATATCCTTTATAGTCTACAAGGTTTTGGAGTTGTGGGAGTGGGAGGGGCTCCAGTAGGCCATATGGTAACTGTCGTGGGGTTCGTACTTGGACATATTTCTATACGGCTGCCAGGAGTGATGGTCATTAGAATGCGTTCTGAGTCAGGTCAGTAGTTCGGTTAATCCCTGGGTGCCCCAGGCTCAAAGATGTGTGAACACACTTCAGGCTTTATTGCTGTAGCTCAGCAGGGATATATTGTTTGTCCGGTGGGCAGTTTGGTGGAGGGGGTTCATAATGGGCAAGATCGGTTCTAGCAGGAGTGGTTTCTCAATGGGGTCACGGTCGATCAATGGGGTGACATTAAAATTACACCTTGTGAAAAACACTGCCGACCAGGCTTGGTGTGGATTCGGTCTTTTAGCTCTTTTGGCTCCTTTGTACTCAAAGTTGCGGTGGTTGCTGATTACTTGAAAGGGGTGTTAGGATCTTTTGAACCAGTGCCTCCATTCCTCTAGTGCTTCTTTAGTAGATAGTAACTCTTTGACTCCCTACATCACACTTACTTTCAGTGGAGGTCAACTTCCCTGAGTAATATGCACATGGAAACGATTTCCTGGGGTTACCGTGTTTCACAATTGGAGGTGTCAACTTCATCCACAAAAAGGGCGTTGGGGTCTGGGTGTCGCAGAATCTAAACCGCGGTATATCAGAGTTTTAAATCTTCAAAAGCCCTCTGCGCATCCACTGCTGTTAGGTTTTCCCCGCAGTAGTGCCGTGAGCGGGGCTGCCATCATGCTGTAATGCCAATACAGTGCGCACATGTTGAACATGGAGGTTGAATGTCGGGGAGTATACCAAGCTGCGGTCGATGTATAAGGCAACGGACAAGTTCAGTAGAGCCCAAAAGATCTTCTTCATAAAAGCTTGAAAAATAGCCTGCACATTCATTAAGCCATACGGCATGACATTAAACTCATAGTGACTCACGGAGCTGTTCCAAGGCTGCACGGTGCGGGTCGAGGGCTGAGGTTAAGCGGCAGGGTAGGTCATGGTTCCCCTTCATGCCGTGCAGTAGACATCTAGGAGAATCAGTGGGGTGATGCATGGGACCGTTTGGATTAGGAAGTCCTTTACCACTTGGCAGTGGATGAGGTTGAAGGCTGGCCCTGTATCGACAAGACGTAATCCAAAACACAAGTCGTACATGATAATAATTAATAATAATAATTTAACCTTTATTCGTCCCACAGTGGGGAAATTTCTAGTTTTTTCGCATATCCCAACTCATCTGGAAGCTGGGGTCAGAGCGCAGGGTCAGCCATAGTACGGCGCCCCTGGAGCTGATAGGGTTAAGTGCCTTGCTCAAGGGCTCAACAGTGGTAGCTTGGCTGTGCTGGGGTTCGAACCGCTGACCTTGTGATCAGTAACCCAGAGCCTTAACCACTGGACTACCACTGCCCTGGTAGGTCAAATAAGTCATGATACAGGCATGAACTATATTTCAGTACCATGAAACATAATACTTTATTATCATAGCATTAGAAGGCTACAATCAGAAAGTGACCCTTGACCCAGACGTGTTCAGAATTCAGGTAAAGGTCCCCTCTGGTGGAGCGGAGGGGGAACTGCAGTTGAAGCTGTTACAAGCAGATGTTGGAAGCAGGTTTTTGCAGCTGGCTGCGATTTTGGAATATGGGTGTATGCATGTGTGTATGCATGCGTGTGTGTGTGTGTTTTAAAGCTGTCCTTTGTTTTGCTGTTGACTGTATGGAACAGCTGTGAGCCGTGTGTGTGTGTGTGTGTGTGTGTGTTTTTGTAAGACGTGTTATGTGATGAGTGGACTCTGAAGGTTAATATAATAAGGATGTTGCATTATGGGGCAAAATACGAGTGATTTGTTTTCTGAAATGCTTGTTGCAGTCATGTGAGCATTATTATATTATTTAGTAAGTATGGCTGGGGTTATTTAAATTGCCAGGTTCAATATATGGACTTTAAAAGAGAGATTTGTTTTGAGTGATGAGTTTCCTGTTGTGTTTTATTCTGTCAATATGAGCTTAAATCCCTCCCACAACACAACCTTTTGACTTGAAGCATAGCATACTGTTATTTAGAGCAAGTAGAGCAAGAAGGTTTACATATGTAGAGCAAGAAGGTTTACATATGTCAGATATGTACTTTGTCATCACTAAGCTGGAATTTAATAAACATTAAAAAAGTGTATTTTCTTCTACATTAACAGCATTTGAATCCTTTATACACTACATAGACAAATGTTGGTGGACACCTGACCATAAGATTTGTATGTACTTTTCGAACATCCCATTCCACATTAGTCTCCGTTTGCTGTTATAGATTTTGTAGTTTGCTTGTTAAGATTTGTGCTCATTTAGGCACAAGGGCATTAGTAAAATCAGGTACTCATATTGGGTGAGGAGGCCTGGGGTGCAGTCAGCATTCCAGATATTTCCAGAGTTGTTCAATAAGGGTGTGGTCAGAGCTCCATAACCTGCCACTCTAAGATTCTCTACTCCAACCCATGTAATCCATATCTTCATGGAGGGTGCTTTGTGAACAGGGACATTGTCATGCAGGTTTGGGTCTCCTAGTTTAGGTGAAGGGAAAATGTTATTTAAATGCATCTAAAGACATCCTATAGAATTGTATGGGTTCAACTTTGTGGTATGGGGAAGAACCACATACAGTATATGGCAGGAAAAGTCATGTGTCCCAGTACATTTGTCCATACAGTAAAGCAAATTTAATGCTTTGGAACAGCCATGAGACGAGTTAGATTTTGTTATTATTTAAAGCAGCTGTAAGCAAACTTCCTTTCCTTTTTCCAGCTTCTCTTTATTCATTTTCTTAAAATGAATAAGACAAGAAAGATCAAAGCTTACCAAGAAATCAGTAAGTTAAAGTATTCCTGTTATTGAAATATGATCCTTTGGCTGAAGAAATAGTGCATGTACCAACACAAGAGACTCATTTCACTGATGGTAAATAAATGTCTTACAGAGATATTCAGCATGTAGCAATGCATTTAAAATCTATTTAACATGTGAAGAATCCATCATAAATGTTTTTTATGAATGAAGGATAAATTACTTGGAGAAGCAAATAAACATTTGAAATAGATTCATCATTACAGGCAGAAAATTAATCAGCACACACAGATTTAAGAATTGCAATTCAAAAGAGGCTGCATAAATGTCAAAACCTAGATTCTGTCGATAAATAGTCAATAAATATTTCAAGTTCACATGACAAACACTTTTTCTAAGAGTGTAGGCATATAGTGTCTATGCTCAGCTATAAAGAGGTCACATTTTAATAACTAGTAAGTACATTAAATGCTGATGTGTTCTAGGATATTAATTAGTTCTACACCCTGATCTGGAATGTTTTATACACTGAAGGATCAGCACCTCTGCCTCGGATGAGTCATGTGTTATTACTGACCTTCACTTGTGACTTCTTTGACTTTGGGCTCAGTTTAAAATGAATCAAGACAGAAGTTGAACATTTTACAATGTACATGATTGTAAGGAAAAGATTTAGTTAGCTTTCCTCAGAGATTTCACATTGTTCATTCAAAGTTTGAATAACAATCGTTTTTTCTTTACCTTTGAGAATGACTGTTCAAGCAGTTATTTGAGAAAAGGAACTGGGAGTGAGTGTCTTTGCTGGTTCTCACACACACACACACACACACACACACACACACACACACACACACACACACACACACACACATGCAGACCGTTCCTGCCTCTCACTCTCAACCTCCTATAAATTCAGCAGCATCATTGAACTGACACGTTTATGTTTAACATTAATATTTAGCTTCTGTAAAAAAAACTTTTGTATTTCCTAATAATTTTTGGACATATTTAGTCATCTTTGGTATTCTTTCAATGTAAACACCAGCATATTTAGCTTGGATGTGAACATCCACATCAGGAATGTTGGCATGTTCCGAGCCAGCTAACCAAATAGAGCATTTTAACCGCAAAGTCCAGTTTAATATATGTGTATATTTTCAGGTAAGCATGTTTGAATTTGTTTTGTGTTTCTGTCTTCTGCCTGACTGAATGGTATAATTGGTTTGTGGCTTAGGCTTGGTATTTGATGCCTCAGCCCGATGACGTGCTTTAATGCAGTACATGTGCTATAAAAACACAAAATAGGTAAAAGCATGTCATCGATTAAAGTAAATAGTAATGATTTTGGGATAATTAATTTTATATACAATATATAGAAAATATGTTATGCTGGTGCACTCTTTTTATTTATTTTTTTATTTTTAGGATTTGGCAATCCAGAGCGACTTATCTAATTTATACAACTGAGCAGTTAATGGTTAAGGGCCTTCCTCAAGGGCCCAGCAGTGGTAACTTTGTGGTGTTGGGATTTGAACTCACAATCTTCTAATCAGTAGTCCTGCATCCTAAACACTGAGCTACCACCTCCACAGTATAAGGGGTTGGAGTGGGGAGAGTTCACCTGTTGGAATGTGTTCCACCTTCAGGGATTTATTTTAATTAATATTTCAATAATATAATTTATTTTTAAATAAGGTAATCCATTTAGAAAATCCCAACTATATCTGGTTTGAGTACAGGTTGTAGCACTACATACATTATGGGGTGTGTATATTTATGTAGCATAAACAAGTAGAGTCTGAAAGTCAGGAGCATTTGTTAAAATGCTGCTAGATTGCATTTTTTTTTATTAATTTAAGACAACAAAGTTCATTACGAATGATACATTTGACAAGTTGAGTAAAAAGTAGAATCTTTAAAAACAAGTTCCACACATTTGTGCTTAATGATGCATTAATGATCAATTTAAGATTGAATTCAACAGCGCACATGTGTTTCGGTAGAAGAGATTAGGTTTATGGAAAATCTGGCAAAAGCATTCAATATCACTAACTTTCTTTTTTTTTTAATAGCGACCTAGAAATGGTGCGGAAATGGAAATATTTAAGAATCTAAAGGCTTTCTTAGTTTCTTTAAAATATTTTAGTATTCTAAAACCTATAGTTTATTTCCCTCTACTGTAGATTTTTTATGTGTTCTTTTTTTAGTACGAGTTCAAACTCTAGAGACTCTTGTGGGTGAAATTCCCCTGAGATCAGAAGTTATAGAAGTACTCAAGCCAGTAATCACGTCAAGGTCAAATCCAATCAATCAAATTAATCATTTCGCACCATTTCACACCATGGTTGATGTGAAAGTTTCCTGAAGCCACTTGTTCATATCTGTATGATGCCACGTTATTGGCTAGGTAGATTATGGCACGAATGAGTAAGTATAAAAGTATTCCTAATAAGGTTTTTGCTGAGTGTAAGCCTCAACCAAGAAGCCAACATGCAAAAAAAAGGATTTTTAATTGTACAAAATAAGCTTAAATGAAACTTTCACACTGCTGATTTGTCTCGTCACTCATCATGGTGTGAATTTGAGCTCATTTTGAGGGCTCGCATGTCTCCACACGTGTTTTTGATGCTTTAAATAAAAATCCCAAAACTCACAAGACCTCAGTCTGGTCTGAAAATGGTTAGTCATATGTCTGTTTCACAAGGAGCTTATTTTTTGTCATCTTGGCTGTAATCTTGGTTTACTGACTCATCTGAATGAAAGAGCATAGTGGTCTCGAAGATTGCCAGCAGGGATTGAGCGTTTCTTTCAGACCCTGTTCAAAGCCAGAACTCTTCCCTACACAACAAGGCACTTTAGAGGAGGGCCACAGTTGCTCTGACTCACATGCAGTGACTCAAGAAAACCACTGAAATGAGCAGTCGTTGAAAAAGCCTGGAGTTTGCCGAAATGCTGAACTAAATCCAGTGATTTTTACTAGCATATATCACGCAAGGTGATTCGGGGAATTTAAAACACTGATATTGCTGCATTATAATGTAAATTTCTCTATTAGTTATCAGATTTCGTGGCTGGCGGTCATAATCAAGCGCACATTTTGCGGAACAGCTCGCAGCTTTAGCCACACATTATTACCAGCATGTTTATACAAAGTCATAACAGGCTATTATGACCTTCAGTCCTGAACACACCACTGTGTGGCACTCCAGATAATTTGGACCTGCCACACACAGAGGCCCATTCTTATCATAACTATTTCCAAATTTTAAACACCTGTATTCAAAAAAACCTTTCAGCTTAAAACTGAAATAAATGTGGTCTCACTCACAGGACTACAGAGGAATGTAAGTAGTAACTGATACTTTGTTTCTCTTGAGTGCAATACACTGACTTGAGTGTTTATTAAACAATTTTGCTCCATCACCAGAAAAAAAAACTCACTGTCGTATATTGTCTATATATCAGATCCATCCTGCTATTTTAGGCATGGATGAATGGATGGATAGACAGACAGACAGGTAAAAATTTACCTTTTTAAGAAAAACATAAGGTAAACTAAGACTCTTCTACTATGAAGCCAAGTTGTTGTAAAAAAGACGTTGTCTGGATGGAAACACTTGTTGCTCTAAAACCTATATATATATATATATATCTTTTAGCATTGATGGCACCTTTCCAGATGTGCAAGCTGCTCATTCCATAGGCACAAATGCACCCCCATACCATCAGAGATTCAGACTTTTGAACTGAGCGCTGATATCCCAACCTTTTTTGAGAAGTGTTTGATTACAAGATTAAATGTTTTATTGTGAATAAATATGGATTTATAAGATTTACATTTTTGCAGATTTGATTATTTTTTTTCTTTACAGTTTCCCAACTTCTTTGCATTTTTAGTTGTAGGTAGGTAGATAGGTAGGTAGGTTGACGTATGGATGGATGAATGGACAGATGGATATATAGATAGATAGATAGATAGATAGATAGATAGATAGATAGATAGATAGATAGATAGATAGATAGATAGATAGATAGATAGATAGATAGATAGGATAGATATGATATACTGTGTATGCAGTAACGCTGTAGAGGGATTTTATTTGGAAAACATTGTCTCTGAACTAAGTAACGGAATTGCTGGTTCTACAAAATTGCCATAATAAGCATTGTGTGTCCTCCAACATCCTGTGTCAGGGACTTTCCATCCCTTGCAATTGTTCTATAATGCCAATCATGTTTAAAGGCACACATATTCAACCTTATGCATTTCTTTCTTTTATTTATTTCCTATTACAAATGTACAGTACAGACCAAAAGTTTGGACACACCTTCTCATTCAAAGAGTTTTCTTTATTTTCATGACTATGAAAATTGTAGATTCACACTGAAGGCATCAAAACTATGAATTAACACATGTGGAATTATATATGGAATTATATACATAACAAAAAAGTGTGAAACAACTGAAAAATTTCATATTCTAGGTTCTTCAAAGTAGCCACCTTTTGCTTTGATTACTGCTTTGCACATTCTTGGCATTCTCTTGATGAGCTTCAAGAGGTAGTCACCTGAAATGGTCTTCCAACAGTCTTGAAGGAGTTCCCCGAGAGATGCTTGGCACTTGTTGGCCCTTTTGCCTTCACTCTGCAGTCCAGCTCACCCCTAAACCATCTCGATTGGGTTCAGGTCCGGTGACTGTGGAGGCCAGGTCATCTGGCGCAGCACCCCATCACTCTCCTTCTTGGTCAAATAGCCCTTGATGCCTTCAGTGTGACTCTACAATTTTCATAGTCATGAAAATAAAGAAAACTCTTTGAATGAGAAGGTGTGTCCAAACTTTTGGTCTGTACTGTATGTACGTATGACATTTATTTATACTATGTGTAGCAGCATAATATGTTTACAGCTGCGTATCTATTTTAATTACTATTCAATTTATTTATGCTTTTGTATAGTATTATGGAGTACAATAAATATGCAGGATAAAATTAAAATATAGAAATAAAGGTCAAATACAATATTGAAATGCCATACAATATATATATTAACAATTATTTTCATGTCAGAGGAATTAAGAAAGATTCATCTACAATGTATCATTAGATGTAAACTCAAGTATAAATAAACGTTTCATCACCATTCATTAATTAACTATCTGAATGCTAATACCTATCACTGTACACACTGCCTTGATAAATACAAAATGTACATAGCTTATATATACAAATATATATAGTGATTGGTATTAGATCTCATTCTTACTGTTGCATCTAAATGGACTTTTCAGGATTTGTCAGATATTAAACACATTAAAAAAGTTGCCTTATGGCTTTATAATGCAAGTGGAAACTTATAAGCACCGGTGCCTAAAAAATTTTCATAATTGTGTTAATTCCCACCCATCACCCAGTACAGATTCACAGCCTTCTGAGACTGTCATGAATCTAATGAATATGGGTTTTTCGGTTGATCCATTTATTTAACTTTACATACAGTATGTTGTGAAAACACCATTTATTTATTTTATTTCTTTTTAAACAATTAATTCAGTAAATGTATCAAGCATCAGTTTCTATTTAAATGTCAACCACATTCATGTTATTTAATATGTTTTTGGGATGAAGTGCTAACTCTGTTTGACCTAAACTCAAGACCAAATCAATAAGGCGATGGTCAATATACATGAATACACAAAACTGTGCATCTGGCAGCCTCTAAGAATATCTGGGAACCAGGCATGTTTCATGTTTGTATTAACCTGCATAATGTATTCATGGCTAATGTTGGTCTGTGCAGCAATATAAAGAAAATAAACGTGCATTGGTTCAGTATGCATTTGAAATGGCCTGGGGCCTACCGTTCTCTCCAAACAGCCAGAGTAGAGTTAAAACACTGCCACTGGCTAGTTCCTTGTGTTGTTGCCAATATGAGGTCACCATCTGTGAGGTGTTAATGTTAGGCTAATCCAGCTAATACCACAAAATACCACCTGTCTGGAGACCTGAAATAAAGATTTACATTGAAGAAGCTTTTATGAAACAAAGAGTAATGGCCTTTCTGATAAGGAAACCCAAAGCTGTCATATTTATCTTGATGTGAAAACCGACAAAAAAACACGGATTTAAATAGGGCTGAGAAGGTTAGATATGAAATGTCCAAAATAGATAAAAGGCACACGCACACACAGACACACAAACTTCTAACTAACTGATAAGTCTGTGTTTAGATTTATTGAACTATTTGGTGCTTAATATCTTTTGGATCTTTGGCTTTTTAATCCTATAGAAAGTTGTTGTAGTGTACTCAGAAGTAGGGCACAGAGGGACAGTGGGGTGGTTGCCCATTACAGTTTCTTCTGTATTTAATTTCCAACTTTGTAAAAGTCAGGATGTGGCTTCAAATGAGACAAACCAAAACCTCTCCCCCTTTGCTTCGTCTCACACAATTAGCACTGCACAATTTGTCAGAGAAAACAAACCTTCTGTTTTCAAGGAAATCAATGAAAACAAATGGTCCTTGAAAAAATACACAATGGCTCACAGCTTGCAAAACGTCCAGTGGAGTGTCGGTAGAGCCAAAACAATTTGGCAGTGTCAGAAGCACTCAGTGTGGTGACAGCATTAGGACTCTGGGGTCCAGCATTGTACTCCTGCTGGTTGGTTCCTGCTGGTTTTCCCACCCAGTCTCAGAAACAGGAAGTGCATTCAGCGAGTCAGTGCCTATATGTCATTTGTCTCAATGTTATAAGCCTCATTTAGTATCATCTTCATTTTTATAGCCAAAAGATAGCTGGCTAACTACATTTTCTTCCTCGAATTAGCAATCTTTTTGTCAATGTTATAGACATAATCAAATATGTCCATATGTTGACTGATCTAGAGCAGGTCAATCTGTGAACTGGGAACGAACCAGTAGTTAAAAAGACTAGTTTACAAGTAGTAATTTCATGTTGAGAAGCTTCTTTGGCTTTTTCATATTGAAGTTTGGAAATACCAAAATGAAAATTTTAAATCTAATGTTGTTTTAATAAGTTTACTATTCCTTACCCTCTGACTGAAAAAAAACATCCATTATGTATAACGTGTAACTGAAGGAACGTTCCTCCTGAATCCTGAAGCCTTTTAACACCATTTACTTTTGCTTCTCCTCCAAGGACCATTGAGATGTTTGATAAGGTAGTCATAATAAATTGGGCCCACTCACCTTAAGGACAAACTGGATACAATATGGTATACTTGTCTCTAATAAGACAGGGCTGTATGTCCCTGTAGTTGAATTCTCATATGAAGATCTCGTGATCTCTTTCCGGAATTCTCAGGCACTGTGGATTAGTGCAAGTGTAGTTATGAACACCTAGTACACTATAAGGGTAGGGACACCTGACTTTCCCAGCCGTTTGTGGTTCTTCCCCAAGCTGTTACTGCAAATTTGGAAGTATACTATTGTATAGCATGTCTTTGGATGTGGTAGCAGTACATTTTCTCTTTACATAAACTAGTAATGTAGACCCAAACCTGTTCCAGCATGACAATGCCCTAGGTACAAATCAAGCTCCATAAACATATAGTTTACATGTGTTGTTGTCTGACCTCAACCCTATTGAACACTTTTTATATGATTTGCAATGCTGACTGCACCCCAGGCCTCCTCACCCTACATCAGTACCTGTACCATATCAATGAATGACCACAAATCTCTACAAACACATTCCAAAAGCTAGTGGAACATTTCCCAAAAGAGTGGAGACTCAATGTGGAATGAGATGTTGAAAAAAAACGCATAAAAACCAGGACAGGTGTCAACAAACCTTTGCCTATAAAGCATATCTGTCCCGTCTTATAATGAGCACCTGATTTGGTAATGCAGGATACTGCTCTACATCATCTGGAGGATTCTATTCCATGACAATGAATGTTTGAGTTAACCACTCAAATGGTTGTTCAGTCTCTTGTCATTTCAAGATTAGATACTGCAAGTCATCCTAGCAATTTCAAACCCCTTAAACTGCTAAGAATGCAGCTACATGATTAGTTGTTTGGTCAGTCTTTCATTGTCTACCTGTAGTTGCTCAGATCAAATTTAAAAGACTAAAGCATGCCTACTGAGCCAAAAAATGGACACCCGGAGTTCTCTCTAGCTCAGCTTAACCTACCATCCCTCAAGGTACAAGGAAGACAAGCATCATGACTCTATCTATATCCTGGCACCCACCTTCTCCTAGCTGCCTGAATAACTGAGTCACTGTCTGTCTTCAAAAGAAGACTAACGACCTACTTCTTTACCAAGCACACAACTGAACAGTAAATCATGAAAGAAATGGGGGAATAAAAACAACAACACAGACATTGTTGCTGTACCAACGCACTGTTATACTATCGCTTCTCAAACAACTAGATAGAATTCTTAGACGGTGAAATATTTGTACTATGAAGATATCTTTTTGATAAAGGCTCTAAAGCACTTCTGTAAGTCGCCCTGGATAACACTGTCTGCCAAATGCCATAAAAGTGAATGTGAATGATGGCTGTTGTAAATTTTTGATATCCAGTTCGTATGTGATTGTTTAACAGTGTAGTCTGAAATTTTCACTACAAAGTCCAATTCAGTAATTAAGTCCGTCTTGTCTCCTATTCAGGCTATCAGATGAAATTAGTAAAGTCATTGTATGTTTACATTTTGTGGTTTAATTACAGTAGAACCTGAGTGAAATAACATTATACAGTGCTTTTTATTCAGACTAGCAATATACAGATACGATTTTTTTACTTGTTCTGCATGCCTAACAACATTTGGACAACAAGTGTCTTACGGCCTGTTGTTAAACATTGTTGCTATGTCAAATGCTACAAGTGTAGTAAATCAGAACTAGAATCAGCAGGCCTTGTTATTGTCCTCAGGGGATTCTGTAGCACTCTGCATGATCTCAGTCCTTTAATATGCACTGTTTTGGTGCCGTTTCTGCCACGTGTAATTACTTTGTACTGTAATAAGGGTTTTGATTTAGGCCTTTCAGCAGTCTGTTGTTTGTCTGTGAGCATCCGATGCACTCGCTCACTCATTTGCTCTGCTTTCTTTTTTGCTGCAGCATGTCTGTTCCGGTACAACGTGCTGTCTTTTGTCTACCTCATCTACCTCCTGCTCATCCCGCTGTTTGCAGAGCCGACGAAGGCAACAATGCAAGGTGAGAATCTCGCAAAACAGGCATTGCATTTACAGGTCGTCCCAGACTTACAACCGAGATACGTTCCTATGACCCCATCGTAACTTGAAATTATAATATTATAACAAATTACAGTAGCAAAACAGAGCAATTAATAGCACCATACTATATAAACTATAAAGTATATATGTATGTAACAGCGGGCACATAGACCAGCGCTGTTACTATTTAAAATTAAATGTATTTTTACTATTTTGTCATATCTCCATCATCATAGTAAGTAAAAAAAATCATTAGTCGAATCATCATAACTTGGGAACCATCTGTATTTCATATATTCCATTGATGAAAACAGCAGGCACATAATACACATTAGAAGTGCACATTAGCTGCTAAATAGGGTTCCTAAATAGAGCTGATGTACTAATAGTACAGTAGTATGGGGTTTGGAACACCAAACTAAAAAATAAATCCATATGTGGCTTTTAAAGACGTCACTCCAATAATGCAGAAGAGAATAAAACCACTATTGTTCTAGGTGACAGAGCAAAACCTCACTTGTACCTAGTTCTCTAACATTGGCTGTTTTGTGTTTATTGCAATCCTGCAGCATAGACTGGGTGAAATCCTGATTCACATGCACAGTGTTGCTGTATTTGTTATGCAAGAGATGAACTAAGCATAGAGCTTATACTGTAAATAGATACAAATAGATAAGTGGAGATAATCAAGCTAAGCACAGGGAGGAGAACCTGTTATGGGTCCATCAGTGTGCTACTTGTTTGTGGAGCAAGTTTATGAGCAGCCCACTAGACTACTTGACCTTAAGGTTGATTATCATGAGCAATCTGGCTCAAAGACAATTGAAAACAAAGGACTTCTCTGTTATGATGCTTGCAACTCTGTGTACCGGAAATCTGGGTATGTGTTTTCGGTTGTACTTATTTCAGGTGTGGTGACGCAGGATATAGCTGAGCTGGCGTATGTTGTTTGTGTTCAAAGTTTCCTGCCAGTTCCAACCCAACAGCTCTGAGGAGAAACTCTAAGCAGCTCAGGAGCATCCCATTCTTTACTGAACAATGCTTTTGATTAAAGAAAAACCCTATAGAGCTATGATATGACTATTTGTATTTTATGAGAAGTTTGAGGCTATTTGAGCTTTTCAAGACTTGATGAAGAAAAAAAATATGACTGGCTCTACAATTTCACAGGTCCACCGGTTGCATGAATAGTTCTGCATTTAAGCATCTATTACTGCACACCTCAACAATGAAACTACAATAAATGGACATTCTGTGCCACCCAGATGAGGATAGGTTCCCTTTTAACTCTGATTCCTCTCAAGGTTTCTTCCTCATACCATCTCAGGGCGTTTTTCCTTCCCATTGTCACCACTGGGTTGCTCAGCAGGGATTAACAATTATAAGGAACTAACTTATAGGCAATGCATTTACACATTATTTTATATAACCTTATAAACTGCTTTATCCGTGTAAAGCTGCTTTAAGACTTTTATACTTCAAGGCTCTTCTCTGTTCCGGCAAAGGTAGAGTGGAATGGACTTCCCTTAGATGTCTGTACAGCGGAGTCCCTGACTATCTTCAAGCGACGGTTGAAGACCTACCTCTTCCTAAACCACTTAAATTAGCACTTTCCAAGTTTGCTTTGTAGAATTCAAGAGTTATATTTATATTAAGTTTGTAATCTAGCGTACCAGTGTAGATTTATTAATTGATAAAGACTCAAAGCACTTTTGTACGTCGCTCTGGATAAGGGCATCTGCTAAATGCCGTGAATGTAAATGTAAAAGACAATATCCATTGTAAAATGTGCTATACAAATAAAAATGTATTGAATTGAACTGAAGGACTGTATAAACAATCCACCAAAAAAGAACATTTACAATTTTTTAGGACAAATCAGTTCAGCAGAACATCAATAAAATGCTATGGAAAAATATCAGGATGTAATTTTAAACCAGGACACAAAGGTGCATTTCTATCACTAGATGTGCATGAATGTCCTTTTAGAGGTACAAACAAGAAGGTACACGAATGTACCAATGTTAGGTACAAAGCATTTGTACATTTTTAGCTACATTCCTGTACCTTGTTTTTTCTGTGTGCAGTGAGGCACAGGTAGGAACTAAGTAGGCAAATATCAGAGCAAGTGCAAACCTTTTACACAAAAATATGAAATATATTTAGAACAATATTTATTTTTATATATTTATATTTTATTTTAGCCTGATCAACACAGTTCGGCCCTATGTGCTATAAATTTCATGTGTAATGGTGAACAGTAAATTGAAGGAAGTGATTGTCCGAATTAAGGCACTGTCCATTTATGACATCTGTGGGTTGCTATCACGAAACCCATAAACCAGGGAGTGTTTCTAATTTGAATTCTCTGGGGAACTGAGTTGCAGTTTCCAGGACTGAGCCAAACCTAATTGCTTTCTGTAAAAAACCTCTGAATTATGAATTCTCAGGGAGAATGGGAGCCCAGAGATGGGATAATGCATGCGTATGTGTAATGTGACGTTTGGCATGGTGTAATCCCAGGGCAATTTGTAAGCATTTAGAAATAACCAAGACATTTGATTATAAATCTGTACCAGAATTTATGAAGCCAAAATATATTGTAGCGCATTATAAATATTGCGTTGTACAAGTAAATATCGCAGGCCCATGCAGCTCAGTTATTGGGGCATCCATGTACATTTAAAAAAAAATTAAGTACCAGTCAAAGGCTTAGTTTTTTATGTATTTTTTTATTTTTTTATTGAAGTAAGACACCTTTCACACCCAAAGTGCACTGAACATAGAAGCAACAGGCAGTGAAAGCTCCACTGAGTGATCTGTGTGAGGGGGAGGAGAGTCTGAGCAGGAAAGGAATGCAGTGTGTGTGTGTGTGTGTGTGTGTGTGTGTGTGTGTGTGTGTGTACACGTATGTGTACGCTTTGCTTTTACCCCAAACACCCCCACACATGTGTCATCAGTTCACTACTTTAACCATTACTTCATCACGGCCATCGGTGAACCCCAGGCCACATCAGCACACTGCAAGCTGGACTCTACGTGAACCTAGCTTCATACAGAAACGGTTCCTCACCTTATTTCTTTATTTAATTTTCATTAAGAATACAAACCTTTTTCATTCGTGCATGCGATCCTCCTCTAGTACAAGACAGTCATATTTTTGTGTCGATTCAGAACCTGTCACCATTTATTTTTCTCTAATCTTTATCTTATTTCATTATTCATACTAGGCTTAATCTCTGTGATTAAATCAAAGATTTTATGCACAAACTTTGGACCACAATCACTTTGTTTCATACTTTGTTTTGTCATTCATCTGATCTAGTAACCACAATATCCTGCTCTGGGTCACAGTGACTCCAGAGCTTACCCTGGAAACACTGGGCTGGAATACACTCTGGATGGGATGCTAATACATCGTAGGGAACAACACAAATGCACAAACACAAACACACACACATACATACATCCATGCACATGAGGGAAATATAGTGTAGCCAGTTTACCTCTTGTATGTGTCTGGAACAAAACTGGAGAGCTTGGAGAAAACTTGGACAGAACATGTGAGAATCTACACAGACAGCGCCTTGAGAGCAAGACTCTGGGGAGCAATAGAACATGGCACGCTTCTATTTTCCTAATGTTGCTATGGTATATAATGAGAGGGACATAATTAGCATTGTTACTGGATTAACATAAATGGCCGGTGGTACACATAACACAAATATATGGTCATTTAAACTCTTATCTAGTTTGTCCTCAGAATCTTTCTTCATCAGTGTTCAGTGACACATGATTTGTAGGGGCAAACTGCATTAATCAATCAGGGCACGTCACAAAAAGCAGGCTTCAGACAAATTAAAAGAAGCCCGCACTTTTTTTGAGACTGACGTTTGCTGTTTATTTCTGACACATTTCTAAGGCCTGTAGGATCTTGTAGCATGGTAGATTCCAGCCTGAGGAAATCACTGCAGTCATCCACAGAATACAATAGAACATCTGCGGTTCTAGGTACTGAGGTCTGAGGTACAACCCTCTGTATCTTTATTTACTGCACCTCCAAAGGTACAAAGTGCATTCTTTCTAAATATATTATAAATTGGATCTATATATATGAGTTCATCTTTCACATTTACTGAAATTGGTCATTATTGTACTACATAATACTACTCTGTGTGATATGTATCAATAAGTATTCACCCAAACTGTTCAATAGAGACTTGCAATGCAAACTTCCTTTGACAATTATGTTTTTTTCAGTCTGATCTAAACGTCTTGATGATTTCTCTACATATTTCTAATAGCAAGTGACTTACATCTTTAAGTACAACACTCTCAGGCCATTGTTCTGTAAGTTCCCTCCAGGTTTTCTTGTATCAGTTTCACAAAAATATCAAGGAAATCATCAATTTCCTCATCCTTTCATTCAATACAGTCACTGCTGCTGTGATTTTGTAGTGCAGCTGATACTGAATGATTACTGTCCGGAAAAATCCACAGGATTTCCAGTCAGAACGTTTTCATTCATGACACGTGGGCACATATGTATATCATATGTCTATCTTAATTAGAAAAGCATATGTTTGATATATATATTTTTTTTTTTTACTTATTCATGCATTCCTGAAAAGATCAGTTCTCTGACACATAAAAAAAAAAAGTAAAATATTTAAAAATGGTGATGTACAGTTAAAGAGACATAATAAAATGACATATATGGCTTGGTAAACATAAACACTGCTGATATTTCAGTACCTTCCCTGAAGCTTGCATTGACCAATCAGCAATTTTTAATAGGCCACGCTCCTCCACAGGAGCTCCTGGTCCCCAAATGTACCTGCTTTGAAGCAAGAACTGAAAAAAACAGCCGTGGTTAGAGGAAATGAAATCAGCTCCTGAATTTCCTGAGTTTGTAAAAAATCACCTAGGCTTCTGGAAAGGTTTTTACAGTTTGTCACCTACTCTTGAGTGCTAGTTTTGGCCCAATTCCTGGTTGTTCTCTGAAGACCAGAATAGGTATGGACAGGACTGAGACTTTGCACAGTCAAAAATATGTTAAAAGCTGATATCAGCTCATTTGACAGTGATTCAATGAGTTTTGAGAAATTAAGAAGCAGAGTTGGTGGGATTATTTAAATTGCTTATTATTTTAATTATTTACCAATATTTTTAAAATCTGTAGGTACTCTAACTTATCACATCCAGTCTTCAAATTGCACATTATGCACTGACTACATACCTCCTGTATGAGTCAATATCCAACAAAATGTAAAAAAAAAATACAATAGCATTAATATAATAGCTAATGAATAGCATTTTAAACAATAGACATTTTTTCAAAAAGCTTTACAGAAAAAATAGAATGCAGATATACTGAATGTTAATTCATTGTAGCTTCAACATTAAGTTTATTAACTGTTCACTGATTGTAGTTTGAATGTAAAAAGGCTCTAAGTCATTGGTGCAGACTGTTTGTATTAATTACAGTCTAAATCTATCCTCATTGTTCCTGAGTTCAACACTCCACAGTAGGCTGTTCATGTGAAACCCTCCTCAGCTGCACCAAGTGGACTCCAAAAGAGAACTCTATCCAGAGGTAGGGCATCAGGGTGAATCAGGCAGAAATGGGCTGGATCACTTCAGGACACCAGGAGCATATGTAGCATGACAGAAAAAGGAAAAATTGTTAAGTTCTAAATTTAAATCCCAGAACAGAATCCTAGAACAGCCTTGGTTGGGTCTCTAAATTTTTTTTAACTTTGGGGGCTGTGTAATGAACAATGCTTCTTTCTTAACTTCCTTCTTAATTACTTTTTTTCCATCAGGGTTTGGCTATGTTTATTTTGATTAATGGGTTCCTACACATTATGCGAATCCGCTATTTGTCTATAATAGAAGTGGTAGCTCAGTGGCTATGATGTTCGACATCTGCTCAGAAGATTACAAGTATAAATCCCAGTAATACCAAGCTGCCACTGTTGGGCCCTTGAGCAAGGCCTTGAACTCTCAAATGCTCAGTTAATTAAAAAATCTCTGATAAATTAAAAGTCACTTTAGATGCAATAAATGTAAATGTGTAATGATAATGATGCTTGTGGGATCAGTTGCTTAATTTCAACACAGCGATGCAGCAGAACTTTACTACCTTTTTATGTCCAGTGTTTTACATTCTTTTAACTTCTGTATGTTTGTACATTTTGCTAAAATGGCTTAGCTCATAAGCTTTTAAATCTTTTTCACTAAAACTACTGTCAGTGCCTTCATAGTTATCATCTCATAGATTACAAACTAGTTTAGTTTCTACTCAAATTCAGAGCAGCTGTAGAGTTAGAGTTATATTAATATCATAGAGTTGTATTTTTTTCTGGATCTTTGGGCCCAGGCAACTGGTTTGCACTACTTTTATTGTTTTAATTAGATTAGATTTAGAATTTTTGTCATTGGGCAGAATACAAGTACAGGGCCAATGAAATGCAGTTTAGCATCTACCCAGAAGTGCAAGTAGCAGTAATACTGTATATATAAATAAATAAATCGAATATATATAAATATGCAAACACCGACCAGGCATAATATTATTACATTATAACATTATGACTGATGAAGTGAAAAACACTGATTATCTTTATGTTAGTGATTATATTATGTTAGTGGGTGGGATATATTTAGCAGTAAGTGAACATTTTGTCCTCAAAGTTGATGTGATTAAAGCAGGAAAAATAGGCAAGTGTAAGGATTTGAGCGAGTTTGACAAGGGCCAAATTGTGATGGCTAAACGATTGGGACTTGTGGAATATTCCTGGTCTGCAGTGCTCAGTATCTATCAAAAGTGGTTTGAGGAATGAACAGTGGTGAACCGGCGACAGGGTCATCCAACAAACGAGCTCCTGTAGCTCACATCGCTGAAGAAGTTAATGCTGTTAATGCTGTTAATGCTGTTAATGTTTGATGGGTCAGAACCATTTTGCCAGGAAAAAGGTTAACCAACACCATATTAGGCAGGTGGTTATAATGTTATGCCTGATTAGTGGCCATAATGTTGTTATGCCAGATCAGTGTATGTCTATACAATGAACATATTATTAGAGTGCAAAGTATAGGCACAGGTGCAGAGACCAGCTCAGTGCTGTTGTCTAAAAATATGGTACAAGGACTTCGGATAATTAAAAAGATTATATAAATAAAAAGTCACGGCCAAATTCCATAAAAGAAAATGTGTAATGATAAAAGATGCAAGTGGGATCTATCTGTTGCTTAATTTCAACCCAGCAAGGTTCCTTTTTACGAGGTGCATTATATATTATGAATAATACAGTACAATGTCCAAATGTGAAGGCCATTATTCGAAAAGAGGTATGTGTTCTGTATATATAATGACCGGTGACCATAACGGTGCAGAAAGCCAACATGAGGTAGAATATTGTAATTTGTGCAGTAGAGGCAGTAAGAGTATTGTAGGAAGCAAATGTAAGTGTACAATTTTTTCATTAGCATGATAATAAACGTACGTGGAAATGCTGAGTGAAAGACATTAGCTTCCTATGTTTTTAGCCGCTAACAGGGAAACCTTGCGCCTATTAGTTGGAGAAGTAAAATGTGTTACAGCAGTAGTTATGTTCTCCTTTGATGTCTGATCAACAGATAACTTCTCACTTCTCACATGAATAGTAGAAATACAGTAGCAACAAAGAAGTCAGCACCATTACTATATATCACAATTATTACAATATAAGCATTCTAATGTGTTTAAGGAAATAGTTCTCCTGAGTTGTTTGTCAGCTTAAAGAAAGCCAGATTTAATTTTGACATCTATATGCAACATGCATTAAACATTTTATCTGTGTTTGGATAATAATACTAATTGTAGGTTTATTATTATCATGCACTCGTTCTATCTTTAGTAAACATAACCTTACATCATATTTTACAACTCCCAGGTTTAATACGTTAACAGAGTCCAGGAGACATGTGAGCAGAGATCTGCAGATCTTTTTCTTTCCCCCTTTGGAAGGTGTGGAGCAGTAGATTTATTTATTTCTTACCATAAGAGCCTGTGGCTTTGTTCAGCTTGTGGCGCCTCAGCGTGTGTGTGTGTGTGTTTGTTTGGTTAAGACCCTTCGCTAGAGCAGGAAAGGGGAGAGACAGTCTCTGTTGGTGCACCTTGGCCGGCCATTACGTCACCGCTACCAGATGTGGGCTATTAATTATAACGCCATAACTCCTGAGGCGAAATTGTTACAAGGTGATGATATGTGCTACGTACAGTTGAGAGAAAATTACAGGATTTGTATTTCTTGATCAGTTAAAGATCCAATACTTTTGTGATAATTTTATAAAACTGAAGTTATATGTAAAAAAGATTTATTTCTCAGATCATGTCAGCTCAAAGCAGTAAAGGTTCTTGTAATTGACATGAAATGGAGCACAACGCTGAAAATCGACCTTAAATCTCTAAAACATCGACCTTTATTTAATTTCTTAGTGATATAACTTGACATTTAGACTCAGACTTCCAGAAAGCAGTGCAGTCTGTAAGCACGCTCGCATGCTGGTGCCCTCCAGAATAAAAGAGAGGAAAACAGCAGCTGAAGGCCACAAGGCCATCCTCCACTCTCGCCTCGAAACAGATGCAATCTGTCCACTTGAGGGAACGCAGGAGACAAGATGGCTTCCTGAGGAAACGTAACAGAATGGAGAGGTCGTAGGAAAGGGACCTTGACCCTCGTGGATCTCCGTAAGCCAGCTTCACATCGCTTCCTCAGGAAGACCATGACTCACAAGGCTCAATAGGGCAACAGGCTCGTTTTTCGGTTCCGTCTGAAAAACGGATTGATTTCGGGCCAACGTGTTCTTTTAGCTCTCAGTTAACCCTAATAAACTATGTTTATGTGATTGGATACAGTTTAATTTGTTTTCTTATTCAAAAAAAAGTTTAAATATTCAAGATTAAACACTGTAGGAATTCGAGAGGGAGTCTTGAGTATCTGCCGATGTGCCTACAGCACAGCAAAATATCCTGGAAATATTTTGATTTGGACTCAGGAAAGCACTGGCTCTTTGTTACTGATTCTGTGACTCAGTGTTAGCCTCCTGCTTGGTCTCCATCTCCCTCTCTCCTACACATTCACACACACACACACACACACACACACACACACACACACACACACACACACATATCTCAGCTGTGAGTCATGTCATAAAATGTAATCAAGGGCTGTTTTAGACAGCTTGTGTCTTTTACTGGCTTTATGTGTTATAGTGTTAAGGTCAGATCAGTCACTTTGATTTAAAAATTATTCATTTACACATTCAGATACAGAGAGATTCCATAGTTGACAGAACTAAAAGCAAAACAGTGTGTAAGAAGAAGCTTCTAACGGCCTTAACAGCAAATCATTGTTCACAAAGTGAACATTAACGAAACATATCGATCAAGAAAATTATATTGAGATACCTTTCTTACTTCTTTACCTACTTACGTATTGTTTAAGCTTTGTGGGTAAACTTGTGAACAGTGTTTTACAGATCATTATAAGATTTTTTTTTTATGTACAAGATCATATACATGAATATATAAAGGAATTTACCTGTTTCTAGTTTTTCCTCAAAGCAAATAAGGTCTTAAGAGTGCATATGTTTAATTCTTGCACTTTTTATGACCAATGATATTGATGTGATATGGTGTGTGTGTGTGTGTGTGTGTGTGTGTGTGTGTGTGTGTGTGTGTGTTTTGTATATGCATATATGTATGTTATTTTTCTTTTGAAGAAACTGGGTCTGAAATAGAAACATAAAAAAGGGATGAAAGGGAATCTGGTAGATCGTAAAGATGTAACAGCATAATGCATTTAGTGTGTTTTAAAAAGAAAATGTTAATGCATTAGATTAGTGCATGTAATTAATGTAACTCACGCTGCCTCTCCAGTTCAGGAAATGGCGTTGACATTCTGCTATATTTTACACAGTAAATACCTCAAGGTCTTTTTACCTTTTTTCTTTCTTTCTTTCTTTCTTTCTTTCTTTCTTTCTTTCTTTCTTTCTTTCTTTCTTTGTGATGTGGTGTTTTGCAGTTTGCTTTTAGAAGGTTATTAAACTGTTTGCAGTTGAATGTTATTTTATATATAATATTTAATATGAAATATAAACTATTTGTAAAGTCAGTTAATTCAATTTTACAGATTTTAGAGTATATAGGTTTATTGAAAGCTTTTTAGATTTTATTTATTTCCAAAAATCATGTTTGAAGCTTGTATTAAATGCACTGATTGAAGATGATGGTTTAGGTTTGGATTTAGATTTGTAAGTCACTTTGGATGAAATAAATCAACAAATTGGTGCACACTGTAAAGGAAATGATTTCCCAGTAGAAATAATTTCTGTCCAACAATGAATTGATTCAGATTAATTATTTAATTTGCTACATAAAAACCTCTCACAGCTGAGCAACATTTTCAGCTCATCTGATTTTGTTTGGCCCTCTACAATGTTAAACAGACTGTACTGAATTTCAGACTAATAATGCCAAATAGGCCAATAATGGTAAAATCTTATAGAGGGCCTGATAGCATTACCACATGACACAGGACTTCCTCGAGACATCAGAAATATTTCTTTTTAAATGTTTTTTTGACATCACAAAATATGTTCACAAAACAGAAGCCAAGTTGCAAAACATGCACTTCAGATTCATGTGAGCCAGACTCTCAGCAGGAGACTTTCAAAATGACCTAAACAGCTCACTGCTAATTATGGCAAGACGAGGACTGGTGTTTAAATACAATTAGACTGATGAAATTTCAGCATTTGAGATGACAATATTAACCTCTTTGGCATGCACAAGGACCTTCATAGAAACACATATTCTAGTTTAATCTGGCTTTATTGCCATCCTTATAATCCACATGGAGGTATTTAGAGAAGTCTAACTGAGGTAGTATTGCAGCATGACACAGAAACCTATTCAGTCATCACAGAATGGATGAAGTAGCCCATCAGGGGGAAATGAAATCAGAGCCTGTTGCCCAAACGGCGAGCCGATAGGCAGGCACTAACACAACCCTCTTTGTTCTTGCGTGCCGACATCACAAACACATCTGGTCCATATTTGAGCTTCCTGTGCCAGGATCAGCCTGCAGCAGCCCAGGCGTTTACAGTATCCCTAGTGGTGTTTTAAAGTACATTTTACTGTTGTATCTCTTAAAGCTCTGCATGGTTCCTGACAACTCCATCAACACATGGGCACACAAGCAGCTATAAAATTGGCTCAACTTTTAGTTAGTTTTTAGTTCTAGATTTATTGATTAGTCTGTATTTACTTGGTCAATCATATCCAACTTTCCCCTAAATAAATCACACTCTCAGCACTACGAATTATGCACACATTAAAAAAACAAAAAACAATGCAAAGGTTTGTGGCTAATTTTATATTTAGTCCCTGTTTGCTTTTATAATTACCTCCACTCTTCTAAAAAGATCTTCCTCTGTATATGGAGTGCTTGTGGTGATTTGTGCTCATTCAGCCACAAGGGTGTTAATGGTCTGGTACTGATGCAAGTGAAGTGAGGAGGCCTGTGGTGCAGTCAGCACTCCAATTCATCCCAAAGGTGCTTAAAGATGATGATGTCAGACCTTTATAGGAGGCCACTCAAGATCTTCCACTCTATCCAATCTATATCATATGTTTATGGAGCTGGCTTTGTGCACAAGGGGCAGTGTCATGCTGGACCAGGTTTGGGTCTCCTAGTTCAAGTAAAGGGAAATATTAGTGCTACATCATCCAAAGACAATTTACAGTATCTAATTGTGTGTCTCCAACTGTCCATAAAGCATGCCTTGTGTATAATTAACATAAATGACACAAACGTGTACAATAACTTGGTTAGCAATATCCGGTGTGACTTCTATAAATGTTGCAAATATTTTTGGCCTTAGTCAATGTGTTGTTGCTTTTTGAAATAGGAAAGAAGAATAGTAGAATAGACTTTATTTGTTACATATACATTACAGCAAAATTATTTTCTTTGCATATTCCAGCTTATTTGAAACTCGGGGTCAGAGTGCACTAAAACCAGACCTTTATTCTAATTATAAAAGTGTTTGTGGGGTGTGTACAGATTGTAACCTTCTCCATGATTCTATTGAAAACAGTGTGTACTAGGGATGCACTGGTTGACTGGCCATTAATGGGAACCGGGCGTATAATGTGTGATCGCGATCAGACTACATTTGAGGCCCTAATCCTTCGTGAACATAGGAGTGTTTCGAAATCTGTGTGCAGGACGTAAAGATTGCAATCTGCAATGTCTGCAAAAGACATGTTAAACGCAGAGGAACAACAAACTTGAGCAGACATTTAAAATTCATCCCACGCAGAGCAAAATCACTGTTGGCAAATGCACGATAAATTATAGAAAGAAAAATCTGAAGTGATTCAGGATACAGCATCCACACAGCACTGGAAATGAAGAGCTACCCATCTGAAGCACAGATACTAAGAAGCGAACGCCATTTAGTGTACTGGCGCACAAACACAAGCCGCTTTCTGGCCCTACGCAAGCATAGACAGTGAACGTCTGCTTAGCTTCTCAGGTGTTGGATTAGAAACGAAACAGACATTTTTTCCTGTTTGTTGCTTGAAAAAATTTTTTTTTAATCAGAAATCGGAATGGGCCAGTTTGCTTATAAATTTCGGTAATGAAAATCATGATCGGTGCATCACTAGTGTGTACATCTCTGTTTTATGTTTAAAATCATTTCTAACTAATTTAATTATTGCTGCAGTATATATATCACTGTGTCTGTTTGTTTTGAATGACATGGTGTTGTCTTGATACTAATGCTTCACACCTCCCCCAGAGTCCTCAGTTTGATCCTGAGCTCAGGTGTATTGGGAGGGGGTCTATGTTCCTCTGATATCTGTAAGGTTTTCATCTGGGTTGTCTGGTTTTTCTGCAGATGTTCAGAATTATTGTAGGTGGTTAGACTAGTCATAAATTGCTTCTAGCTGTGAGAAGATGCTCTGTGATAAAGTGGTGTCCCAAAACTGACCCCAGAACTGCTGCTAAAGGATCAGGCATTTACGGATGAATCTGTGTATTTTTTTGTCACCTTTTCAGCCATACTTTCAGAGCTAAGTCATTGCATGGTTTTGTTACAACTGATTTTAGCCATTTTATTTGCTGTTATGAATAAAACACATTCTAATCAGAGTCAAAGCCCATGCAAACCATAAAAACTAACAATAAAATACAGTGTGGCTTTACAGGGGCCTGTAAAACATTTCCACAACAGTAAAGCATTGTAAAAAGAATGACACCTTGGCAGACGTAGCTTGGCATTGCCTACTGCACCTTTGTAAGGTTTCCACGGTGATTACAGGGAGTACACATTTATAAATTGATGAAAGATGTGTATTACTTTTTGTTTTAAATATGAAAATTACAGTATCTCAGAAAAATGAGTACACTTTTCACATTTCAGCAACCATTTTATTGTTTCTTCTCAAGGGACAATACTATAGAAATTAAAGTTGTATATATTTTAGTGTAGTCAACCCAGCCATTAGGGAGGCACAAGCCAGTGCACTCTTAGTGCCAGTCCCAAGCCCGGATAAATGGGGAGGGTTGCGTTAGGAAGGGCATCCAGCATAAAACGTGCCAAATCGAATATGCGGATCACAAATAAGAATTTCATACTGGATCGGTCGAGGCCCAGGTTAACAACGACCGCCACAGGTATCGTTAGCTGACAGGGTACCGGTGGAAATTGGGCTACTGTTGGCCGAAGGAGGAAAAGGGGAGGAGGAAGACGTCTACAAAGACGGCAGGAAAAGGAGCAGTGTAGGAGAGTGGAGGTTCGAGTTGGTACTTTAAATGTTGGTACTATGACTGGTAAAAGGAGAGAGATAGCTGGTGTGGATAGAAAGAGAAATGGTGTAGGGGTGATTCTGAAGAAAGAGTAAAGTAAGAGTGTAGTGGAGTTGAAGAGAGTTTCTGATAGGGTGATGAACGTGAAGCTAGAAGTTGAAGGGATGATGATAAATGTCATCAGTCCTATGCTCCACAAGTCGGCTGTGAGATTCAGGAGAAGGAAAGATTCTGGAGTGAATTAGATGAAGTGGTAGATGGTGTACCTAGGAAAGAACGATTGGTGATTGGGGCAGACTTTAATGGGCATGTAGGTGAAGGGAACAGAGGTAATGAGGAGGTGATGGGTAGGTATGGCCTTAAGAAGAGGAATGTGGAAGGGCAGTTTGTGGTGGATTTTGCTAAAAGGATGGAAATGGCAGTGGTGAACACTTATTTTAAGATGAAGGAGGATCATAGGGTGACCTATAAGAGTGGAGGAAGGTGCACACAGGTGGACTATGTTCCATGCAGTAGATGCAACCTGAAGGAGATTGGAGACTGTAAGGTGTTGGCAGGGGACAGTGTAGCTAGACAGCATCGAATGGTGATCTGTAATATGGTTTTGGAGGCGAAGAAGAAGAGGAGGAGAGTGAGGACTGAAAGAAGAATAAGATGGTGGAAGCTGAAGGAGGAAGAGTGTAGTGTGAGGTTCAGGGAAGAGGTCAGACAGGGGCTCAGTGGTGGTGAAGAGGTGTTGGATGATTGGGCAACTACTGCAGGAGTGATGAGGATGGCAGCTAGATAAGTACTTGGTGTGACATTTGGAAATAGAAAGGAAGACAAAGAGACGTGGTAGTGGAATGAGGAAGTGCAGGAGAGCATAAGGAGAAAGAGGTTGGCAAAACAGAAGTGGGATCGACAGAGTGATGAGAAAAATAGGCAGGAGTACAAGGAGATGCGGCAGCAGGTAAAGAGGGATGTGGTGAAAGCCAAGGAAAAGGCATATGAGGAGTTGTATGAGAGGTTGAACACTAAGGGAGGAGAAAAGGATTTGTACCGATTGGAGGATTTGAAGGATGGACAGGATTCGAAATGAGTTTATTAGAGGGACAGCCCATGTAGGATGTTTTGGAGACAAGGTGAGGGAGGCGAGATTGAGATGGTTTGGACATGTGCAGAGAAGGGATATGAGTTATATTGGTAGAAGAATGCTAAGGATGCAGCCACCAGGTAGGAGGAAAAGAGGAAGGCCAAGGAGGAGGTTCATGGATGTGGTGAGGGAAAACATGCGGGTAGTTGAAAGAGTTGAAAGGTGTGAAAGAGGGAGATGTAGAGGACAGGGTGGTATGGAGACGGATGATCCGCTGTGGCAATCCCTAATGGGAGCAGCCGAAAGAAGAAGAAGAAGAAGAAGTAGTAGATATTTTAGTGTAGTCAGTCTGCAGTTTGTATAGCAGTATATATTTACTGTCCTCTGAAAAATAACTCAACATACATATTGTTTAAATAGCTGGCAGCAAAAGTGAGTACACCCTAAGTGAAAACAGCTGTACTTTGTGTAACCATGCAAAGCCGCATGTATTATTTATCATGTTTATGTTTTTGTCTGCTTGACAGGACCATACAAATTTGTTTTTCTCGTATTAGCAGGTAAAATTTGGTGCTTTGAGTATAATTCTCTCATACTGACCACTGGATGTTCAACATGGCACCTCATGGTAAAAAGAGGATGAGGATTTAAGAATTAGATTTGTTGTTCTCCACAAAAATGGCAAAGGCTATAAAAAGATCTGTAACACCCTGAAACTGAGTTACAGTACAGTAGCCAGGGTCATTCAGAGGTTTTCCAAAGACGGGTTTTACTCAGAACAGGACTCACAAGGTCCTTCAAATTAGTTGAGACCTTGTGCAGTGTGTCAGGTGCAGAAGCTGCTTCAAAAAACAGATGCATAAGTGCTGCAGCATTGCTTTAAAGGGTGCAGAAGCGGAGGTCCGCTTATCAGTGCTCAGACCAGACGTCGCACACTGCAACAAGTCAGTTTGCATGGCCGTTGTCCAGAAAGGAAACCTCTTCTGAAGCTGGTACGCCCTGGTGAGGAGTACCAAAAAAATTGTCAATCATGGTGGTGGTAGTATCATGGTCTGGGGCTGCAGCACTCATGCAGCCCCAGACCATGATCAACTTTAATGAGGATCATAGCAATCAGTAATGCTATTCAGTGGTGTTCCTCATGTTTTAATGCCAGAGACATCTTTTTTGCTGCAACACCTAAAGGTATTATTACGATATTAGGTTTCCTATTATGAGAGTGTGGCCTGGATACTGCCACTCGTCTGAAGGACTCTGCTACTGTGGATGGTTTAGTTATAAGGATATTTATAAGCCCCCACTCTTTAAAGTGATTGTGGATCAGCTGCTTGTGACAGTTTGTTGACCCATGGGGTATTACCTGTGGGAGAGGAATGGAAGTGTAGCTTTGGCGTGTGTTTAGAGGAGCGCAGGTCTGCACTGTGTCTGTGGTCTGGCTGTCTCCTTCATCCAGTCACACTCCAACGCAAAACCTTACTTTCACTCACACTCTATGCAGTGGCCACTTTTTCATTTCAAGTGGCCAGTCGTCATGAACAGACATCATCATTTAAGAGCTGTGCTTTTCAGCCCGGAGAGTGAAAGTGTGGATTGTTTATTAAAGCAGAATTTTACTCAAACAAATCTTGTGAATGTGGCTTTTTTTAATCCTTTTATTTTTACTAAGAGGTGTTAAAAGTACTCATATATGTACACAACTAAGTGTTTTTAAGTACATTAACACTTACGTAATCAAAAGAATAAGAAGACTTTCATTCATTATAACTGGTGAAGTGAATTACACTGATTATCTCTTCATCATGGCACCTGACAGTAAGTAAACATTTTGTCCTCAATGATGATGTGTTAGAAGCAGGAAAAATGGGCAAGTGTAAGGATTTGAGTGAGTTTGACAAGGGCCAAATTGTGATGTCTAGACGACTGGGTAAGAGCATCTCTAAAACTGCATCTTTTGTGGGATGTTCCTGATCTGCAGTGGTATCTATGAAAGTGGTTTAAGGAAGGAACAGTGGTGACAGGGTCATGGGCGGCCGAGGCTCATTGATGCACATGGGGAGCGAAGGCTGGTCCGTGTGGTCCGATCCAACAGACGAGCTCCTGTAGCTCACATTGCTAAAGTAATTATTGCTGTTAATGTTCGACGTTTCAGAACTGTATTAGCAGCAAAAGGGGGACCAACACAATATTGGGCAGGTGGTCATAATGGTAAACCAGACTGGTGTGTATATATAAAACATATCTCAAGGTTTTGATTCCTTATAAATGTATACAATTTTTAAGAACAAATTTGTGAATTTGGAAATCTTCAGTGAAGAACAGCTACATTCTCATACATTAGCTAGCATGATAATAGTTCATCATATCAATACCTGCCACAGTACAAATTGCTTTGCTCTTCCTTAAACTGTTACTTTAAAGTTATAGGCACACAATTGTTTAGAATGTCTTTGGATTGGATTAGCATTAAATTTTTTCTTCACTTGAACTAATAGACTCAAAACTGTTTCAGCATGACAATGCCCCTGTGCACAAAGCCAACTTCATGAAGATATGATTTACATGGGGTTGGAGTGGAAGATCTTGAGTGACCTAATATAGAGCTCTGACTTACACTCTATTGAACACCTTTGGGATTAAATATAATGCTGACTGCACAAATCTCCACAAGCACACTCCAAAATGTAGTGGAACATATTCTCAAAAGATCAGAGTTTATTATAGCAGCAAAAAGTCACGGATTTGTCTAATTGTTTCACTAATAAAGTTTGTATACTAATGTATGGGTTTGTTGTTACTGATTTGTTTTAACACATAGCACTGTTTATCTAAATGTCTAAGGTTGTGTTTGTGGCTGTGTTTTTTATGCTATTCTCCATGCTGTATATTATTTACTGACTTTTAAAGTCATTGTGATAAACAGTCCTCAACATCCACCCCTTGCTGTTTTACTCCATGTGTCCATCATGTCACAAGAGAGTGTTTATGCACCAGAGGACAAATCAAGTCCAGCTTTTTTTCCTCCTGCGCATGCCGTTGCAGTTGAAGTTTTCTGAAAATGGCACAGCACTGAACTCACACTGCGATCAGCGGTCTCTGCATGACGAACGGCCTAAATGCTGCCAAAAACATCAGTGTTATTTTACTACTGAGAGACAGTAAGAGACAGTGAGAGAGAGACAGTGTGTGTAAGAGAGGGAGAGAGAGAGAGAGAGAGAGAGATGTTAAGCAGAGTGTATTACTGCTAACAGTGCTGGATTATGGCAGCTTTTTCACATAGCGTGTAGACACACAGGATTGCACGTGTATGTTTACCCAGACAACTGGATTTCTGGATTTCCTTCCCATATGAGCTGCGCTCAGAGCTTGTCGTCTTTATACCCTTTTAATAATATTTCATATATACACCGTTTAATTTTTAAAGGAATAAATATGAGTTTAAGACTTTAGATCTGAAACACTCTGATCACCAATCAATTTGATTAATTCATTAATGTTTCCATGTTTTTTCCTGAACACAACCATGTCTCTCCTCCAGGCCACACAGGACGTCTGCTGAAATCCCTGTGCTTCACCAGTTTGTCCTTCCTACTGCTGCACATCATATTTCAGATCACCATCAACAGCCTGCTAGCAGGAGACAACATCGAGCCCAACTTCAATTGTAAGTACCAGCCTAATCAGTCTCTCAAAAAGATATCTAATGAATACGTTTAAATAGTAACTCTGACTAATGACCCAAACATTTGAATGGCTCTCCTGGATCTTGTTTACCCTGACACGGGGAGAGGGTGGTTTATCAGAAACCCCAAAGACTGACTGGGAATTTATCCAAGCAGCACTGCTCATAACTGGCACGCAGCAGTATACACGATCTCTGAGCAGCTATAAGCCACAACATCTGTGCACAAGATGGGGAGTCGGCACATAATGAATAGAAAAAGTGCTCAAATCCAGCAGAAGTGTTTTCAGAGGCAGAATGGAGAGTCTGCAAGAACTGAAATCATAGCAAGTGAAAAGATCTCAAATATGAGAAAATTTATCTGATATTTCTTACGGCAAGACTATTATAAACGATCAATAAAAATATGATTAATCAAACGCTTATATGCAACATTTTTACTCGTTTGGCTGCATTCTGGATCTGTTGCAGAGGCCGATATGTCTAAAGGACATGCCTGAAAGATTTTTGACCTCTGCAAGTGATCTAGAATGCAGCAGGACAACTTGTTTTGAACCTTCCTTGTGTCTCCCACACCACACCAGTGCTACACTACCTCTACTGGCTTCCAGTATCAGCCCACATCAGATTGAAAACACTGATGCTCACCTGCAAAACCAAAAACAGACCAGCACCTCTCTTAATCAAAGCATTTATCTCATCCCACACTGCATCACACTCTCTTCAATTCTCTACCACTGCTTGACTGGTCCCATATCTGTCTGGGTAAAACGAAGACATTCTTCTACACTCTTTTCTGTTCTGCACCGCAGTGGTGTAACAGAACTTCAATTGATGTTTAAGGAACTAAATTAGCTCTTCTACTAGCACTTCTCCTTAAAAACTCACTTTTAAAATATTTTCTCTTCCAGCAAAGTTTAGATTGGTGGTATACGGAGTCTGTCCATTAATAAAGGGCTTCAAACCATTTTCGTAAGTCACTCTAGATAAGGGCATCTGCCAAAAATCATAAAACTAAATGTAAAACTGCATATTTTATGTTGTATATTTTTTTATTCTGTGGAGAAGGATGATCTTCTGTGGTGACCCCTAACAGGAGCAGCCAAAAAAAAAGATATTTTCTTATTCTGATGGATAATTGTATTAATTAATTAATTAATTAATTTATTTATTAATTTATTTATTTAGCTATCTATCTATTGATTAATTGAATGATTAAAACAATGGCTTAAAATGAGAATCAGTGTTTTCCCATCAAACTATTAATCAAACTATCTATCAAAGACCATTTCAAGCTTTCAAAGTACTAACAATAGGTACAATACAACAATAACAATAGAAATTGGTTTAATCATTTTATATTTGTTTGGAAATCTTACAATAGATTACAGTCAATCAGCAAAAAATACAACTATATTTAATTTGGCTAAATTCAAGATATTTCTTTTTTTCTTTAAAAGGTTTCAAGAAAGCAGAAAATATTTTGCTCCTTTTTTGTTGAAGTTTGTTCAGTGACATGCATTTAAATGTCTGAGATGCAGGTGCAGATTTGTATGTAAATGAATCTCTAAGAAGAAAGACAACATAAATGTACACACAAAAAAAGCAGGAGCTATAATTATTTTGGGGAAAAAAGTACATAAGAAGTCTAAGGACAATGGCTTAAATAGTTGTGCTCATTAACCAAAATGTAACACAAGTACAAACAGTCATGTGACATGATCTGGTGATGTGCAGTGGCAAATGGGAAACACAGTCTATGAGCTTATGAGCACAAAGAAAAGACTTGCGTTTTTGTGAAGGCGGGTCTTGCAAGCCTTTTGCAAGATTGACCTCAGAAGGACATGGAAGACACAGAATGCATCGTTGCAATTGAGATGTTCTGCAATTGAGATGTTCTTTTTCTTTTGCACAATGATGCGTATTCAGCAAGGTTATTTGGTTATTGACATTAAAATGTACAATTCAGTCATTCAACATTGTATTGCCTCAATGATTGCTGGGACTTCAAATGTGTTTAGCTCTCTCAAGTCTGCATCTAAAGTACAGTATAAAAAACATATCTAGGTCATTTCATGCATTCTCTCTAGCTGCTTCAGTACTTGCCACTTTTTGAAACTCGGTGAGGGATGATGATGTAGAACATGTACACAAGGACACCATATTTCTTAAAAAAAGAGATATTAAGTAAAATCTAATAGCATGCAAATCGTACATTTTGCTGTTTGTGCATTCTGCTATTGTAAACATCTGTTATGAGTCTTTTAAAAATGTTAATTACATTCAAATCTATTTTTATAGCACTTTGAACAATAGACATTTTTACAAACCAGCTTTACAGAAATCCAGATGTGGAGTTAAATCCCTAATGAGCAGCCCTCACTGAGATGTCAGAGGTGGAAGTTTTAAAAGGAATGGGATGAGCAAAGGACAGTTTTTATGAATAAAGCAGCAGGTCTTTGATTCCAAATCTACTGTATTTTTCTGATATTATCCACTTAAGCATTGGTGGGATCCAGGCATTCTGACCTCCAATTAATTAATGAGAATAATACATACTTTCTAAATAAAAGATTCAAGCAGCTCACAGTACATCCTGTTTTTCTATCTAAAAAGTTCAAACAGGTTCGATACAGGCTTAGCATTTAAGGTTAGTTGCTTGTACAAAGATCACCAGATCGTTGAAAGTGATTCATCAGTGTGAGTAATGGGCATATTCCCAGGTGCTAATGTCCCTAATTTCTAATACACTGGAAAATTGAATGATGAAATTCAGAAAAAATAGTCATTATAAGGAATTAGACCTAATGACTTTTCTGTCTGTTCAGACTCAACCTACCTGTCGACCGAGTATGTGGTAAAGGAGTGCTAAAGACCACAGCTGGTATATAAAACACTTTATATGTTTTGATGGAGCTCCCGAGATTTAAACCTACAGCATTAATATCTGTATATGCACCACATCTGGATGAATATTATCATGCGGTCAGTGCATATGCATAATTCTTTCACATAAAATTGTAATTGCTGACAACTAACATAGTGTAACATAATTTATAAGGAAAGTGATTTCTGTTAGTTAGACAGAATCCACAGATCGGTGTTATTGCAGGTGATTGAGGAGAGTAATGAGGACACACACATTCACGCATGCTCACAAATCACACAGACACATAAAACTGTCTTGCGGAGGTTGGAGGGCAGGTCCACTGGCAGCTAGATGGAGATGGAGATGAACAGCATTGCTGGAACACATTCTCTCTCAGGACAGGTGCTCTGTGTCACATTGTGTGTTACATAACATGCTGTGATCCTAGCCTGTAATCTTAGTACATTATATATTACGCATAGCACCTGATATCAATATTTATTAATCATTTCTGTATTTATTTGCTGGTGCATAGTTATAAAACAGAGTGATCTTTTGGATATTTATAATCATGAAAATTATCACTATTATTAATATAATTATTATTATTATTAGTAGTAGTAAAATCTCATATCTCTCCCTCTCTCTCTCTCTCTCTCTCTCTCTCTCTCTCATTCTCTCTACAAGAAATTTGGTTTGGTGTCCCTCAAATTGGGATGGGTTCCCTTTTGAGTCTGGTTCCTCTCAAGTTTTTCCTTGGCTCTGTCATCTCTGTATTGCTCATTAGGGATAAACTGATTTATAAATATTAAATTAAAAATGTTAATTTATAATCTATTTACTCTTATAAAGCTTTGGGACACTGTCAATTTCTAAAAGCTACAGTATGTTCCTTTGAAATTGAATTGAACTGAATTAAATTAAATTAAATTAAAAGAATGTTATTGAAAAACTTTTGATAAATCAGCAAATACAGTTTTGTTCTAATGTGATTTCCAGAAATGTACCTTAAACTTAAATTTTGGTTCAGAATTTGTCACTTCCTGTTATGGGGATAAATAACTCCAGATAGTCGTCGTTATTTAGATTAAAAGATCAATCAGTGGCAAGAAACTATGTTTTTCTATATCAATGATTCTTCAAGTAGCAAATCACAAAGCAAAGAAGAATTAAATTAATAATTAAATTCAATAGTAAATTTGTATTTTTATTACTTAATATAGTTTTGATTAATTGCAGTATTCTGTTTGAATTCTAGGCTTCCTATGAGCAAACTAGACTAGCATATGTAGCGCTTACTTTTTAATATAACCAGTTTTAAACTAAAGATGGGGGACTATCCTGTCTGTAATAATATCCAGAGTTCTAAAACATAAAAATACCCAGACCTGCATAAAAAAAGACACACTGCAGCATAAGCTGGAAGTCAATTGGTGTTCCTTTGCTTTTTCTTGTTGACAGAGCCGCATCCAGTCTCTACAGAGACTCGATATTCTCCTCTGAACAGACATTCTAACGAATCTGCCAAAAAGTCAGGCGAACTAAAATATTATTAAAAGCGTTCTGACCTAAAAACCACTGACCCCTGAGCTTTAATAAACAGCAACATTTGACCAAGAACCAGATATGGATGCGGAGTCATGCAGCGTTAATGTACTTCCTCTTAAATTAATGTACTGCCTCTTAAATTAATGTACTGCCTCTTAAATTAATGTATTACCTCTTAAATTAATGTGCTGCCTTGTAAATAATTCACATTTTGCACTTATTGAACTTTATATAAAGTTACAGAAGGGTCCACCTCAAATCAATTCAAGTAATACCTTTAATAAAGTGTGTATGATTGGCAGACGAACTCGATAACCCCAGCACACAAGTTCATGGACTGCTAGTGAACCCATCAGATTTACTTTATCAGCTATGTGCAGTAATAACAAATGGAACTTAGTGAAAACTCTGAATGGAATTAGAGCATGCACGCACAAGCACGCTTAAATATACACACACTCACACACTGGACACATTGTGTTCCAGTATTTTACACTGCACGCCCCCAATAGGGCCAAATACAGTAAGTAGAGGAAAAATATTGTGTTTATTTTTTTTCTGTCCTTGAAACAACTAGTCTTCTTCTATTCATTGTGTGTCTCAGCAGTGCTACACAATTAATGGGTAGCATTCCTTATTTATTGCTGTCTGATGCCTCATTGCTCTTCTCCGTTTTTCCCTGGGGCTCCCTGGTAGTTCTTTTTTTTTTTTTTTTTTTTTTTTAGAAAAGATAAAACTTGTTCAATATTTACAGATGTGCATGTGTTTTGTAAGTCGATTTTAAATATAGGAAAGTTTCAAAAAGATATTTTGTGGTTGCATAATTGTCACCTCAGAATATTATGTAAACTCGTATATTCCTCCTTCAGGTCTTTAACCAGTGTGGTTCTGAAACATACAAAAAAATTTAACAAAAAAAAACATTGCACAAAAGATGAATAGAACAGGACACTTGGTTAGAAATATGACTAGACCATTAGCAATGAAATAATCATCATATCGCATTCAATAAATGTGCATTCTGGATTTTATTCAAGTTTTTGCCATTACCACAGTCGAGTTTTGAGGAAACCAAACATTTTTTGCATGTTGAATCAGGAGCAAACACATTTTGAGACAAAAAGGCCTCTGTGTTTGGTTGACATACGTAGACCATTTCCTTTGCTCTTGGTCAACAATGGCCCCAAGTGGGATTAGTGGCTGATCTCCAGCTGGACATCTCATATTACCCAATTTGTTTAAAGTGGATCTGGTGCTGGTTTTATTCACCCAGTGTGATGTAATAATATAATGATGTATGCATATACACTCATTTCTGAGCAGCAGCGTAAAGAAGCTCAGCTCCATACGCTGTAATGAGGAAGTGGCAGCTGAGTTGCAAACGATGTCTGGAAACAGCTGGTGTTTGGACAAACCATATTAGACATACACATGGACAGATTTAATATAAAGTAACACATTCTGTCATTTTAAATCCTGCATTTCAGCTAGATATTCACAATAATTCATATGATTTCTTTATACTACAATACTGTATGTGCAGTAGTCTAGACAAAAGGCTTTTAACTACCGAAGCACCACTAATTAGTTAAAATCAGTCAAATCAAAGTGATTATATTTTGTTTCTCCTTTGGCTTTATGCTGCCAGTAGTGCCATGAACTCTGAAAAGAAATTAACACTTAATTCTCTGTCTGTTTTTATTGTATTCTTAAACAAGCCATGTTTTTCATGTAATTTCTTTAATAATGGCAAATTCAGATAGAAAAAAAAACAGTGAATATTCTTCCCTCTGCTAAATGTATGTGACTGGCTGATAGAGGATCTGCTACAGAAGCCTACATGGAGTGCTTACTTCCGTTTGTTCTGGGTTTGCTTCATGATCTCTGATCCGCTGAAACAGAAATGAAATCTTTATTGAATGTAGTGTGCATTCAATCGCAATCCTTTTTGTACGTGCGGAACATAAATAAAATCCAAGTTTCCTCAGGAACGTATAAAGTAGTCTCCGCCTCACACAAAAACAGAGTTAGCGCAGTGACACTTTGGTTTCTCACTCCGTAACGGAAATAAGATTTGTTTTGCGCTTGCATGAAATAGCTAAAGAATCCATAGCGCTAGAGTTAGCCGCAAACCATGAAGTGGCTAGCAGTGAACGCTAGCGCTACGGATTCTTTTGCCTTTTATGTCCAGCTACAAGAATTTGTCTTAAAAAGAGAAAATCTTGACAATTCTGATAACTGAGTGAGTGAATGAATGAATGATATATTGCAGCAATAAGTAGATTATGTCTTTTGAAAATTTTATATTAAATGTAAAACAAACACACACACAGACATACATGTGTATATTACCCAAATAGGGTCTAACAAATGTAAATTTTTTCTATTTATTTAATTAATTTAATTTGTATTTTAATTATTACATTTTTATTTTTACTAAATATATTAAATTATTACTTAATTGATTTAATATAATAAAAATTGTATTGCATTAATTTGATTTATTCTATTTTATGTTAATAAAATATTATAAAATACTATTTTATATATTGTTTAACCAAGCAGGCATTTTATTTTAAATTGTTTTAAAAATGTAAACTATTCAAATGTTGATCACAAAATTAAACAATAATAAACTGTGTTACTAAAAAAGGACAAGCCCCCTAACCTTACCGAAACTTAACCGAGCCGTGCCTTAAAGGAACGTACCGAACTGTGAATTTTGTGTACCCTTACACCCCTAATGCTTCCCATAGGTTTGATATTACAGTGCAATAGTGATTCATCTTCAATATATAAACTAACTCCTGTTGAATGTTAGTTGGTTTGATTCATGATGTGCAAGTAAAGCTTTCTTCTTTACCAGTTATTCTTCATGTTCCCCCTATGTCTAATGAGACTACTGTCAGAATGGCGTTTAGAAAGTAGCACATGCATTGCATAGGCAATAACTCAACACATTTATGGGAATTCTGCTGCACTTATCACCAGCTTAGTCTCCTGTCTCTTGACTGCTTTTAACATCTCTGTAAATCTCTGTATAATACAAGATGCCAAGCCTGTGCCAAAAATGACATCTCCCACCCAATAGCTGCTGGCAGTGAATAAATCTCAGCTAGTTGTAAAAAAAAAAAATAGAGGCAGTGTGCTTCAGTAGTGCGTCCCTTTGAGCCTGGCTGCGGTGAGGTGCAGGAATACAAGCTCTCTTTCTGTAGAGGAGAGCTGGGGGAATTTTAGAGATGAACGGATTTGAAAAACGAGTCCCTGCGCTCAAAGGGTGTGTTGTGGCAAGGGTTGAGTTCCTGCGTGAAGCATTCCTGATCGGTCAATGAACCAAACGGCCCAAATCACTCCCCAAACTTCTCACAATGTGTTTAATATTCAACTTGTCAAAGTGAAAATTTTGTTATTAATCAGATGAGGTTTCGATTCATAAACATTGTTAAATATTCACAGATATTCAAGATTTGCAGGGGTACATGATCAGCATTTATTCTGTGAAAGTAGGGTTCATTCTTTTGTTTTAAAGTAGTAACATCCTCATCTATAGCAAATAAAGCAAACAAAGTTATATATATTTGCTTTATTTACTCTTTATTTAAAAGAGCGATTTGCTATGCTGGTGCTGTTACAATTTGCAATTTTGAAATATTTTTTAATAAATAAAAAACTTTCAATTTTTAATTGCATTATGGTAGAACAAAAACTACCCAATTCTGTGAGAACCACTGAATCATTTTCTGTGTAGACCTTTGTTTCAGACACTTTATGTAATTATCTGCATAGCAGTAAGTATTGAGAAAGTTCTTATCCCCGGTTTGCTCGTTCAGGTTTTCAATCCAAATATGCTGCAGCCTGGAATTGTTTTCTTGATTTTTAAACAACTCTAAGGCTTGACTCTTATTTGGTTGGAATGAAAACAGTTTCTTTGGGAATACGATGAAAGACATCTCTAGACGCTGTGAGAATATCGAACACTATACACTTAAAAATTGAATGTGATCTGGTAATGCTGAGGAGAGGTCTTGTTTCTCTTAAAGTTTCTTCCTCAAGGGGTTTTTCTTGCTTCAGTCAGCCTTGAGATGTAGATCTAAAATTGGTTCTTATTAATCATTCATTTATTCATTTTGGAGTAAGTGTTTTATGCTGGTCAGGGTGTCGCAGGATCCAGAGCCAATCTCTAAAACATTGGGCAAGAGACCAGTTTGGTGGGACGCCAGTCCTTCGCAGTGCATTATGCACACACATTTGCACATTTATTTACACCCGGGGCAGTTTATGTCTAAATTTCACCAACAAGCATGCGTTTCAGAGGAAACCGAAGAGAGCCATACAAACACAAAGAGTTACCTGAGCTGTAGATTGTACAGAGTAGCTCAGATTAGTTTGGCAAACAAGATTTTGCTATGGTATACTTGCTATGGTATAAATGAAGTAAGACTTCTTCTTGGAACAGTCCTCATTGTTTTTGGAAGTACTTCACTCTCTCCAACGAATTTTAGAAAATTAATTTTTGTAGCACGGTGGCCAAAAAAAAGAGAAAACGTGACAAATGGACACAAAAACGCATTTTTTTTCTTTTCATAGCGATCAGTAGAAAAATGTATAAGTACTATATATATATATATATATATATATATATATATATATATATATATATATATATATATATATATACACTATAAGGACAGAAGTATTGGGACACCTTTCGGATGTGTGGGCACTCCAGTCCTCCTCGTCCTACATCAGTACCTGACTTCACTGAAACCCCCAAAATAGTGGAACATCTTCATAGAGTCGATGTTCTTATAAAAGCAAAGGGGGCTGTCAGAAAGCACACACAAATCTTATGGTAAGGTGTCCACAAACTTTTGTCCATATAGTGTATTTTAGCTAGGGCTGTCATTTGTTAATGTTAACGTTAACGTGTTCAGTTAATCACTAACACATTTGTTTAACTGATGCGCCAAGTCTCAAATCAAGCAGCAAATTCCGCCGTGATTTAGACATGTGGCAATTAAAACAGTCCGTGTGGAAACATAGCAAAAGTTCTGTTTGTTGTCCTGATGATTTACGTAAATTAAAACACCATAATTACATTAAAACATTTACAAGAATATTTTATTTTCATGCTCTATGTCACTAATATTAAAAATACATTTGCATTAAGCATTCATATTTGTCCATGCCCATGTTGATTAGAGTATTAAAAACTTATAAAGTATGAATTTAACATACATTTAGAGCAGATAAAAATGTGCTATTAAGTTGCGATTAACCATGAATTAACTCATGACGATCATGCGATTTATTGCGATTAAATATTTTCAGTGATTGACAGCTCTAATTATACCATAGAGGTTCTGTGTGCAATTATATTCTTTGCTTTTCACTTAGACACCATCCAAATACTTAACCACGTAAAACAGTTCCTGTCTCAAGTTCCCAGATGGTAAAAAAAGTTTTGCCACAGTTTTACACCTCCAGCCAATCTAAAATGCTTACGGTGAAATGTGAAGGCTGTTTTTTATTAAATTTTTTTGTGAGACTCCCATGTTAATGTACCCTCCTGTTGTGACCTCTTAGTGTGAATTAATAAGCCACTGTTTGCCTCTCTGGCACATGTGTAAGCTACAGTAGTGTTGGTTCAATTCCATAATCCTGACTTTTTTAACCGTCCTCAAGTTGACAAGCAGCCAGTAGTAATAACAGCAATGTCCCAACGTGTCCTGGTGTCATCAACAGCTTATGAAAGGAAAAAAGCTTAAGATAAGAATCATCCTCCCCAGGACTCACAACCCACAGTGTCTAAAAATATGCCTGCACTCTCGCCCATATTTATATTTATATGAAGCATTCTAACAAAGACCAGATTTAAATCGTTTCCCACCAGAGGTTGTACTGTATTTGTGCATCTCGGAAGGGTGGAGTGGTTTTGGATAGAATTTCATTCACAGACATTCCAGTAGTTTGTGTAGATGTTTACAGCCTTAATGCTCTCCAAAACATAATATTGATTTTGTTATTAGGTTTGTTCTTACTATAAGATGTTGCTGATTCATTATACTGAATGACAGTGACAACAATGCATATCTATATGTTTACTATTGTGTGTATATGGATACACTGTATAGACAAAAGTATTGGTTACACCTGACTTTTCCAGTCAAATGTTGTTTTCCCCAAACTGTTAGTTGAGGAAACACAATTGTATAGGACACATTTGGAGTGGTAGCATTACAGTTTCCCTTCACTTGAACTAGGAGACCCAAACATGTTCCAGCATGCAAATGCACCTGTGCAAAAAGCCAGCTCCATGAAGATATGGTTCACATGGGTTGGGGTGAAAGACCTTAAGTGGCCTACTATATAGAGCTCTGACCTCAACCCCAGGTCTTCTCACCCTACATCAGTAATTGACTTTACTAACACCCTTTTGGCTAAATGTGCACAAATCTCCACAACCACACTCCAAAATCTAATGGAACATCTTCCCAGAATAATGAAGGTGCTTATAACAGAAAATGGGAACTAAATGTGGAATGGAATGCTTAAAAAGCACATACAAATCTTATGGTCAGGTGTCCACAAACCTTTTTCCATATAGTGCATGTGAAATGCATGTAATACATAAAGACTAAAAAGACTATTAATTAGGGTGTTTATAGTAAGATGAAATTTAATAAAAAATTATATTTGCGCTTTTGGTTTCTCTTGTCTGAGCTGATTGGTGTCAAAATGTTCTCTCTAGTCCTATGAAAAGTCTGGTTTCATTTTTTTTCCTTTGCTTTTTTTTTTTAAACTGCACTCCTTGCCGAGCTTTGGCATGCACTCCGCCTTGGCAGTGGCAGTGTTTCAACAATAAGAAACCACTTGCTTTCTGCAAGGGATTGGTTTTAGCACAACTACGCCGCAGGTGCCGTTATAAAAACAATTTCTGAACTCTTTGGTATTTGAGCAACAAAAGCGTACAATTTCAGAGGAAAGGCAGTGACCGCCCAGTTTATTTATTTCTCACTGTAGCGCTACATGACGGTGCAGTATTTTTTAACACATTTAACTTTCATGCATAAAATTAAACAAAACAAAGAAGAAGTCTATACATTTGCCCAAGAGACCCATTGATATCCATATTTGTTATTATTCTTTGTATAGAGCATTGTTATTAAATCAGCACTCACTGTACTGAACAGGCTTTATTTAGATCTCATACTCCATCCTGGGTTCTATGCATTCCTAAACTTTATTGTCTTTAAATTCAGCACCAAGGCCTTGAGCAGATCCTGTAGCTGTTTTCCTAAACACCACACACACACATACACACACAAACACACACATGAAAAAAAAAAGCCTGTTTATATGTTTTGTTTCTATAAATATTTAGGATTTTGCTCTTTTCCGTTTTCATCTTCTCATTGAAAATCTTTCTTTTTTCTCAATGGCTTATAAACTTAAAGACAACAAAGTTCTCTGAGGGAGAAAGTTCTCTGTTTATAGCTGTTAGAGTCTAAAAAATAACAGTATCTCTTCCCACAATATTAAATGTAGCAATAAACTATGGTCGCTTGTGGATGGTTTCTTTTACCATGGGAAGTATGTCTAAATTGTTTTTACATTTAGAGCTAGTTCTTTTATTATCTATCTATCTATCTATCTATCTATCTATCTATCTATCTATCTATCTATCTATCTATCTATCTATCTATCTATCTATCTATCTATCTATATCTATCTATTTTTGGTTAGTCAAACGGTGCTTTTTATAACTGCAGAATAAAAGAATAAAATAGAATAACAGAATAACATCATGAGGTCAGAAAACAGAACATATAAGTACACTCTATGATATTTAAAGCTTGGCAGTTACAGATTTTAAATGTACAGTAAAGATTGTCAGGTTCCCTGTGCTTACATGCTTCCATGCTTTTATGCTCACTGTGCTTCCATGCTCCTGGCTACGCTTTTAAGGAAGCATTTAGTTAAGTGTGCCTATTTCGTCGCCTCCGCCGAAGGCGTCGCTCTGCCTCAGACCTCCGCAGAGGGCATCGCTCCACCTCAGACCTCTGTAGAGGACGTCGCTCTTCCTCAGACCTCCGCAGAGGGCGTTGCTTCGCCCCAGACCTCCGCAGAGGGCCTCGCTTTGCCTCAGACCTTTCCTGGCCTCAAAGGTGTTCCACCCAGTGGCAGTTCGCAGGTGTCTGCCACTGGCACCTGACCTTACTCATGCCCTAGGTTTTGCGTGCCTACCCAAGACTTCCCTTCTCCAGGCTCCCTCCACCCACCCTGGATGGATTGCAAGGCCTTTCTCAGAGTGGCCTGGCCCACCTAGCGTAGGTGAGATTGGGACATCAAGAGCCACCCCTGAAGAAGGGGGTAATGTCAGCCTCCTTCTAAGGCTAACACTCTCACGCTTTTAAGGAAACATTCAGTTAAGTGGGAGTGGTAGATCAGTGGTTAAGGTGCTGGGTTACTGATCGGAAGGTTGGGGGTTCAAGCCCCGGTATCGCAAAGCTGCCACACTTGGACCCGTGAGCAAGGCCCTTAACCCTCTGTGCTCCAGGGGTGCCGTTTCATGGCTGACCCTGCGCTCCGACCCCAGCTTTTGAGCAAGCTGGGATATGCAAAGAACAAATTTCACTGTGCTGTAACTCCCAGTTTCTGACGCCTGGTCAAACCGTGACACATTTTTGCCTGTTTTTTTTTACAAAGTAGCAGGAAGACAAGAATACTATACATATACTTAAAGAAAAACCCAGTGAAAGGACAGGAAAAATGGTTACAGGTGGAGATGCGAGTCAGGAGTCTTACGCACACAGGTCCAGATTGGAGTTAAATCTCTTGAGAAACCTAAACGTGAAGTTTCACACAAACTGACCAGAAAGTACACACAGCACCAATAGAAAAAAAACATTGGCTGGATGTTGAGCTGGTATTTTAGCTGGTGACTGAGTAAATCTTGACTCAAGCCGTTGCATTAATGAGGAGGAAGCAGGTCCAAAATCAAGGTAACTCATGGATCTGGTTTCAGCTTTGCTCTCAGGTTTATTGCTGCTCTGAGGCACTGCACTATGTAACTTCATGAAAAAAACCTGTAACCAAAAAAAAAGACACTCAGTGAAAGAGAGAGCGAGTGGAGAGAAAAAGGAGGGAGAGAAAGTGGAGGAGAGAGACTCAAAAAATAACATTTTTGATTACACAACAAAAGAAAGCCATTTGAGACCAATGTTTAATACATAAATAAGACAATACGCCAATAAAAGTGATACACATAAGAAAAGAAGACTACAGAACTTTTTTCTTTAGAGGATAATATTAAATTGAAGTGCAGTGTAAGTGTAGCATTTGAGTGTGCACTCAGCTTATTAAAACCATGGGCATTTTCTCTTCGATCACCTAGAATTATTCTTTTGATGCATCTCAAACACCCAAGAGCGCTTTACAAGTACATAGCATAAACCAACAGCAATTTTAATTAAGATCAGAAAGTTGTAATATCCCACATTCTGTACACATATTGTGCCTTACACACATCCTGCACTAGTAGAACTTCACATATATGTTGATATACATCTTTATATATTTTCTTACTGTACTTTTTATTTTCTTACTGTACATATATTTGCACATTTTTCTGCACTTTGCTCAATTGCTCAATTGCTCCTATTTGCACTTCTGGTAAATGCTAAAACTGCATTTCATCGCTGTGTACCTGTACGATGCAATGGCAATTAAGTTGTATCTATTTTAACTATTACAGAGAAGAATAATAGAGTTAACAAAAATAATCAAAACAACACCAATTTTTATTACTTCAAATTAATTGTGTGATTAAATCTCATTAACAGATACATATGATATATGTATTGTATTGTTTTATGTTGTATTGTTTTCCATCCCTCTTCATGTGGAGATATTTCTTCTTGTAAACTCTAAAGACTTACAGATATCTGTAAGTTCAGTGCCACACAAAGACATTAAATTCATATTTCAGCATTTTATTATTAGATTTTGACATGAAGCATTTATTAAAAGTGCACTACAGGACTACAGTGTTTGAACAATTCTTAATTGCATTGGATTTGTAATGGGGGCACAGTGTTACAAAGTTGTTACAGCATTTTAAAAGCTCGTCAAATGTCCGTGTTGGTTTTCTCTGCTCTTCTAACTCCTCAAAACAACATGCTCACAGATGGACTGGCCACTCTATTTGCAAATGTGTCTGTACATGGTGCTCTGCAATGGTCTGGCATCCAGGGTGTGTGCAGCGTTCCCCGGATTGGCTTTGAATCTACCATAGCCCTGGCCAGGATAAAGCGGTTACTGAAAATGAACACACTCACACTTTTTAAAGCTAATCTCTGCATTTGTGGCATATGTGAGGAAACCACGGACAAGAATTTCAGCACGTTTCTCCATACTAAAAAAAACTCGTTTTATAATGGGAGTCTAAGGGCAGTTGTTTGTGGTAAAAATGAAAAATCACTCTACTATATAACACAAATGTTAATTTGCAGCAATACAGTACACGTCAAGTTCAGAGGGATGCAAGAAAAAGTGTTAGGCAAGTGTTCTCATGGTGTTTTATCCAACCTAATACTGAAGCAATACAGTAATAAGGAATTCTGGGATTATTCAACGTGCAAGTTCTTTTTTTTCCATTTTAAATTGATAAATTGTGACCACAGGCCAACTTTTTGAATAACTTTTACTAAGAATATGACCAATATGCTGTATATACTGTATGCATCTTGTTGATTTTACATCTGCCTTGGACTTGGACTCCAGTGCAAAAATACTGTGGAAATGATGTATATGTTACAGATGTGGTGGATAGAAAATAGGTTGAAAAATGTTTAGTTTTTTATATATCTACCCAGGGACTACATGAAATTGTCATTCATTACTCTTGAAATGCATCAAGTTAAAGCGTTCAGAGGGCCTGAGAGCATGCGTGTAAACCCGATTTTGAATGCTCACACTGAGTTCCAGGACGATCAACAAACTCTCCATCATGACAGAAAAGTACAGTATGTCATGTGTGGACAGCTTGCTTCGGTGCTTTTATTCTCGCGATCACATTTGGGATCACATATGATGAAGCAACCTATAGGGGGAAAGAAGGCTGGAAATTGGGCTCACTCCCAGCCGAACTGATGTGTTATGCATGGCCTCCTGTGAGATGACAGCTTGCCTCTGACTTGTAAAGAGGCTCGGCTCCCAGAGTATGTGTTGCGATTTGAAACACATGCTTTCTATCAGTGAAATGTTGTAAATGAGGTGTGAATCACGACATACAGAGTGTATATCTCATACGCCCTTCTGTACAATATTTCTCCACTGCAAGAGAAAAGTCAAAGTGAAAATATTTTGAATATTCTTACATATGTAGTATTTTTATTCTAAGATTTCAATTTACCAAATATTAGATCATTATACATATTACTGGACATTATTAATTACCAAGCTTGTAGTATTCTTAATCTATTATCATATAATTTTGCTCTTGTTCGAGAAAAAAGTTAAATGAGGATAATAATCTAAAAAACATTTAAAGCTAGAAATTAAAACAAATTGTTTGAAGTAGTTTTAATAATATATAGAATTTATTGTACCGTTATTATAGCAAGTATAAGGTATTCGTACTGAAATTTTCCAGTACAGGGCTTTTGGATTGGTACACATGGCTTCTCACTCCGTACTGGAAAGAAGATTTTGTTTTGCGCATGCATGAAGACATTTGTTAAAGTATGCTGAAATAAGTAAAACAATATCTTTAGAAAATTAAATGTTAAATGTACAACACACATGGTCTAACAAATGTAAACTATTTGATTCGATTTTTTCCATTTATTTATTATTTAATTTGTGCCAATTAAAATTTTTTCTTAATTTAATCAATATGATAAAAATGTTTTGTATAAATTTGATCTATTCTATTTTGTTTTGATAAAATATTATAAAAAAATTTGTATATATTATTTAATCAAGCAGGCATTATATTTAAAATTGCATTAAAAATTTAAACTGCTGATGTTCACAAATGTTCAATATAATAAACTGCGTTAATAACAAAACGGAAAGCAATTAAAAACCGAAATTGAACTGAACCGTAACTTAAAATCTAAGGTACGTACAAACCATGAATTCTGTATATAATATATATAAAATTGTATTTTTAAAAATGAATGTATGATGTATAAAAGGTGCAAAAAAAAAATACAGAAAAAACATTAACTATTTATTATGTATACTGATAGAAGCATAACTAGGATTTCTCAGCATGAAAGAAAGGCGTTCCATGCCCTAAGCCATTTTTTATTATACATTGTGCTTTTTTTTACATAATAATTCTACATAAATTAATGTTTTTTTCCTAGAATTGTCCTTACCTAACAGCAATACATTTATAGATCCTGTATATCTCTATTCTATCTTTATACACTCTAAAACTGCAGTTGTGTATGTCTATATTTTATATTCTGTGAGTTATCTGTGCCTAAATCCTGCTTCTTATTTTTTCCCCTCCTGCAGGTTCATCATGGGAGAAATCAATAAGACAGCTGGGCTTTGAAAGGTAGGAGTGTGTTGCCTCCAGAGTATAAATTCAGCCGGACAGTGTTTACTCGCGAACAGTGACAACAGACTATTTATTGTTTTCTTTGATCTGCGTGTTTTCATTAGAGACCACACTTTCTTAGCCACAACAAGTCGGAATATTAGACGTGCATAGAGATATTTTACCCATTAAAAGAGAAGAAAAGGACATTTATTCAAATGGCAGTTGCTTTTATCCAAGCATGAGTCAGAATCAAATCCAAAGCATGCTCAGACATGTTAGAGGAGTTGACAATTTTTTACTAACTTAACACACACACAATTGTAAGATACATGGAGGAAGGGCAGGAGAAGAAAGTTCTACACACACACATACATTCTGCCAAGTCAAAGAACTTGTAATAGAGAGCCAAATAATACACATAACCACAAGCAAGGGCCACACACTGAGTATTTGTGCAACTGTTTGTACACACACAAACACACTCACTCTCATACACACACACACTTACATATTGCCTTGACTGTAAACAGAGCTATAAAATAAGAACAGGAAAAATAGGCAGTTATTTGAGAAAGGAAACTGTGAGGAAGTGTGTTTTAGCAGGACACACAGACACACACACACACACACACAAGCCCAGATGTGCACACATAAGAAAGTTGCGCATAACACTACTTCCTGCCGCCCCAAAATGCCTCGAGCCTAAATTTAAAGTTCAGATTACTAAAGCTGAATATCATTCCACATCTTCATCTGCATGTGTTCTGCATGAGGTTTTAGTATAGACAATGCTGTAACATGATAGAAATGTTCAACTATGTAGACATAAAGAACAAAGGGAAAGATATGTTAATACTAAAAGAGCCTGACGTCAGGACAATTGAGTCATTTGGAAAACATTACAATAGCTGCTGTTCTATAATAACACTACAATAAATTAAATATATTAATAAAACTACTTTGCAAAAAAAAAAAAAAAAAATGCACTCAAAGTGCAAGGTGGAGACTGAACAAACTTGCGGTATATAAATGGGGTGTAACAGTACACGTATTCGTAGCGAAATGTATTAGTACAGGGTTTTCGGTTCGGTACACATGTATCAAATGCGATAATTTTTTTGTGCGGAACATAGTTGAACAATATGGGTTCTCCCAGGAGCATATTAAGTGGCGTACCACAAGTTTGTTTAGTCTCCACTTCGCACTTTGGGTGCATTTTATTATAATTATTATTACTTAAAAACATACACAACAATGCCAGGGCTATAAAAAGAAACTAGGATTTATCAGCCCCTTTGAAGAAAAGGTGTTCAATGCCCTTATCTATTTTAAATGTTATATTGTGCTTTATTTTTACATAAGGATTATTAATGTGTGTAACTATATTCCATTGTTATGTTTACATTAAACTGCAGCTCTTTTCATTTACAAAATGAGTACGAAATGTCACAAAATTTCGGCTTAGTGTGTTGAATTGCTTTAGCAAATTGAGAGATTTGGTGTTCTAGTTTGTGGCATATTTGCAGTGATAAGGGTTGCCAGATCTCTGCGACAGAAGCAACCCAAAGAACTTTAAAACTAGACAAAGACAAACAAACAAGCAATCTATTATTAAAACAAGGAATGTCAGGAGGGGGACGAGTACCGATTTTAGCAACACTACTTATAATGTCCTGAATAAAATACATTGTGTTCATTTTTTCTGGTTTTAGAGGTCAGACATATTTCTAAAAAAAATTGCTCAAAGCGCTTACTTGCTGACTTTAGTTATATTAAACAAAATATTCATTCAGTAACATTGTATTTCTTCACACACTTTGTACACCAACATCTCACTAATTGTGACAAATCCTTCTCAAAAATCTTTGTGAGAAAGGAAAATGCAAAGTGCATGTTATCCTAAGCATGCCGCATAAACTACACTTTTTTAGGCTAATTTAAGAGTCCACCTAAAAACATTTTAGTACATCTGGCCTGTAGTCAAACAGATCCATGTATATAAAAAACATGCATCTTAAATCCCCTTGAAGGCTGTACGGGAATCTCCTGAGTGAATAAAGCTTAGCAACCTTTTTTATTTCCCTACCACAAAATGTTTTTTTGTTGTTCTCATTGTTGTTTAAAGGCACACACTTGTCTCTTCAGGTGACATTCAATCACAGCCTGTAAAGAGTCAATGGCAAGAAGCAGTAACATAAAGAGAGATGAATGTTGTGTCCAGGATAATGATCATGGTATGGTTTGGAAAAGAAATTGTTTCATAAGTATGGCTTATAAAACCTAAATTATATTTTGAGGCTGTAAATGCACATTAATATATATATATACTGTATGTATATATATATATATATATATATATATATATATATATATATATATATATATATATATATATATATATATACAGGTTCATTTATTAGTGTGTATTTAAATATGCCTGTGGTGTTTATGTACAGAATTGGTTTAGATGTCCGGTTTGATTTTTGACCACTTTTCTTATTTTTCACTTTTCTCACTTTTGATTAAAGTCACTATATCAAAGTTGTAATTTTAAAACAAATAACTCTGTAGTAGGCACTATCCTTGAGCAGTCTAGATGACACTCATTTATTTCACAAAATTAAAGCTCTGAGTGGCATTCTCTTCGAGATGACTGGCAACAGATAGATGTGATTAGATTAGTTTTTAAGACAGGTGGCACCGTTCAAACCAGGCTCATTTTGTTACTTTATAATCATGTTTGCTGGACTGGTATTATTATGTATTATTGGTATTATTTGACTGGTTGTGTGTCTGTTGACCACCACAAGCATCTCCTGGGGCCTGTTGTGGCTCAACCATGGCGGCTGTCTGGCTTCTCCCCTGTTGGGAAGTGGCAGGTGGAAAGACAGAGGGATGACTAATGATTCTAATGAATGCCAGTGAGCCAAGAGTGTCTGAGAGGCTGCCTGGTGAAAAATGGCCTCCACATAAACCTGGGCCTCAAGACCTATGAGCATGAGGAAGAACATTTAATTAGATGCTCTCAAAGAATAAGTTAAGCATGCTGCCAAGCCTTCATCAGGTACTTCACTGTTCTTTGTTTTCTTTAGTAGCTATTTGCAACTACTACATGAAATGCTTCTTAACTGGATCAACTGTAACATTAACCCTATATTTTAATGACTAATGTACTAAATGGTAGTTTTATTCATGTACACCCAGTGTTGTGCTAGTTACTAAGAAATAGTAACTAGTTACAGTTACTAGTTACTTCATTCAAAAAGTAACTGAATATATCACAAGGATTTCTGAAATAAATAACAAAACAAGCTGAATAATATATTCAGAATCAAAAACTAAAGTGGCTTCTGCATCATAAAAGCTGTTGTGTTGAGCCCTTACAAATGTTCCTTTCACAGCTTAAGTATGAAAACTATCAACAATGTTCAACATAACACCGGGTTAGCTTCTAACTTCGTCAAGGCATGTAGTTTCCGGTAGGTGCTTCGACAGATTGGAGTTGCTGCTATCGCAGGAGATATGACCTTCGAACCAGAAAGACACAGCTTACATTTGACTAAAAGGTTTTTGTCTTTATGCTCAACTAAAGTGAAATAATGAGCATATTTCAACTTTGAGAAACTCTCGCCTTGACTCGCTATTACTGCCGCACATACTTGAATAAACGGAAACACATCCACAGTGCATCTTCTTCATGTTTACAGTGGTTGGCATCCACCAATCCTACAATGCGTCGCTGCTGTAAACAGGTTAGGCTGTAGGCTACACCTCAGCCAAAATTAATTCATTTTATAAAAGTAACGGACAACGCACCATATGGTAACGGTAATTTATTTAAAAAGTAATGCGTTACATTATTAGTTAATGTCAAAAGTAACTGCGCTACAGTAACGCATTACTAGTAACGTGTTATTGCCCAACACTGTGTACACCACAGAATGTTAAATAGGGGTGCTTAGACTCCTCTGTATTATATATTATTATATATTGTTTGGTGTCAGTTTGTTTCTGAAACTTCGGACCACATAGAAGAGTCTCTAGAGTTTATACAGAGTGATGCAAAAAAAACAACAAAAAGATTGAGGTAAGTGGTAGCGCAGGGGTAGTTTAACTTTTGAGGTGGGAAGTGGTTGCTTGGCGGTATTTTGATTCCTGAGGTGAGAAGTGGTAGTTCCCCTTCAGGAACTAGAGCTTTGCGAGTCCTCAGAGACAACCCTCACCCAATCCCCTTCGAGGAGCTATTAGAGGTAGTGACCTATGCTTGAGATAAATTGGTCGGCCAAACAGCAGCAAGCTTGCCCTTCCAGTAAGACGAGTACTTTCTGAAACCTGCCTCACTGCCTCCACATCGGGGTTTGCCCCTTCTTTTTTTGGATCCTTACACCGAGGTGTCCAGGTCTTGGGCAAAGCCTTGTTCAGCCTGCCCCTTCCAAAAAAAGTGTGTTTATGGGATGATCTCTTGGGTTGTACAGAAGCTGGCTAGCTATCTCTTCCTGGCTGCTGTGTCAACCCTGAACTCCCTAGTGCTGCCCACCAGGTCCCTTCAAACTACTCTAGCGCTGGTTGGTAAGCCTAATGCTTTAGCAGGTTAAGCATCACCATGGCTGTGATGCAGGCCTATCAGGCTGACCCGCTATGGGAGCTAGATGGGGGCTGAGGGGGCACAGCTACTAGCCTCCGGTCTCTCCACCGAAGTGGTAGAGACCATCCTCCAATTCAGAGCTCCCTCCATGAGAAAGTCGTATGCCGCGAGGGCACCTGTTCACGGTTTGGTGCGAACAACACCAGTTGAATTCAGTTACCTGACCAGTCGGCTTAGTACTGGAATTCCTTTAAGAACAGTTCGCTATAGGGTGTTGGATCCTTCCACCCTGAAGCTTTACATGTCTACCATTGCAGCTTCCCCCATTCACAGGGCAGTTGCTGAGTAAGAACCCATTGGTAAACGTTTCCTCTGCGTTACCTTGAGGCTGAGGCCTCTGGTAAGATCTAGAGTGCCTGTGTGGGCCTTGACCATGGTCTTGGAGGCCCTGTCTGAGCATCCCTATGAGACACTGACCTAGGTACCTAGGTTCCTCACAGTCAATACTGTTTCTCTTGGTCTTACTTAAGAAAGTAGGAGACCTTTAAGCCCTTTCTGTTGCCCCTTCTTTCTTGGAGTTCACTCCAGGCATGGCAGTGCCTTCCACTACTCTAGACCAGGGTATGTTCCCAAGGTATCCTCGGTCATCCCATTACCTGGTATTCTTTAGACATTTTTTCCTTTCCTCCTTCAGGCCCTATATCCAGAAAAGCTAACCAACTACAGACGGTCCACAGAACGGAACTGTGGATGAAGTCGTAGCAGCTGTTCATCTGCTATGGCCCTCCCAGGAGCGGTCTCCCTTCGAACAAGCAAACGCTCAGCAGTGGTAGTTTGAGCTCTGAGATGAGAAGTGGTAGCTCAGTGGTAGGTCAAACCTTGAGGTGGGGAAGTGGTAGTTCAGTGGTAGTTTAACCCCTGGGTTGGGAAGTGGTAGCTTAGCGGTAGGTCAAACCTTGAGGTGAAAAGTGGGAGTTAAGTGGAAGTGTGATCCCTGGAGTGGGAAGTGGTAGTTCAGTGGTAGTTCGACCACTGGGTGGGAAATGGTAGTTCAGTGATACCGCAAATCGTGAGGTGGGTAATTCCATTGTAGTCCAACCTTTGAAATATGCTTGGTATCTTAGTGATAGCTTGATTTCTGAGGTGAGAATTGATAGCTTAGTGGTAGTTCAAACCTTGAGGTGGGAAGTGGTAATTCCATGGTAGTTTAACTTTTGAGGTGATAAGTTGTATCTTATTGTTAGCTTAAACTTTGAGGTGGGAAGTGGTAACACATTGATAGTTGGATCCATGAGGTGAAAAGTGGTAGCTTAAAAAATTAAAAAACCTTGGGTTAATGTTCAAACCTTGAGGTAAAATGTAGAAGCTCAGTGGTAGTTTGACCCCTAGGATGGGAAGTGGTAGCTCAGTGGTAGTTTGATTCCTGAGAAAATGAAGTGCTAGCTCATTGTCAAAAAATAATGAACTTTGATGGGAAGGTTGTGAGTAAGGATAGCAACATCAACAGGGTGCCACCACTATCTAGCAATATTTCCACATCCTTAAATAAAAGTACAAGGGAAAATATTCTCCCTTACACAGAACATCCTCTTATCATCAGTCAAACTTTGTTTATTTACATCCCCTAATGCAAAACAGGGAATTGTGTCTATTTATTGTTCCTTGGCCTTATTGGGTGGCTGTTTGTTCTAAAAATCCTCCAGACAACTATCTTGCCTGGGGGACCTCAGAATCTGACTTACAATCTGACTTGAGTTCCCAGAAAGGTATGCTAATGCTCCGAATAAATGCATGGGAATAAGAGTTTTTGTACTCTTTTATAAATAACCATATAACACAGACACGTCTAATGTTGAGCGTAACTGGTCCACGTAACCTATTGGAATACATTGAATTACACAGTTAGCAATATTTTTTGTGAGGTTTCCTTTTACCTTCTGATAAAAACATATCTGATACTGGGCCATGGAGCAGGCTTTTGTGGATTCTGTTGTTTGAAGGTCTGGACATGTCTGTTAATCATATCAGCCTTTCCTGTCCTGTTATAAAGCCTGCTGAATAACAGAACAGGAAAATATTATCAGTTTTCTTAACTTTTTTGATATACAATATTTTCAGAAAGGTCATTTTAATATATTGCTGTCTTTTTTATTTCTTTTGATGGTTTGTTTGAAGACTTCAGATTTATTGAAAATTCATTTATTACAACAGATCAATCTGAATACCTGATTCAGAATGGCTGGAAGGTGTGTGTTCAAGCCATTGGATGCATAGGTATTTATGCTTGGTTTAATCACTGCTTTATTAATCATGACAAAATTAATCATAGCAAAATACAGTTTCAGTCGCATATAGTGTTAGACAGGTATTTCTAATTACCTTACGAGGTGGTATCCAAATGTTTAGAGACTAGTTTAGTAACAAGCCAACAGATGGCATCATAAGACTGCATGCACTGTCACAGGGAGCACCAACCTACATAAGTCAGTGTGCCAAAAGACAACATCGTGTGTAATACGGAAGCTATGCAACTGGTGCTAAACTGACACGTACATTACCACGTCTGCTATTCTGACCACATGTGTATTTTATTTTTGCTACATGGACCAAGGAGCAAAAATAATTTTTTAAGGAGCGGATAATGCTGAAATGAGAAATATGAATTAACAATAACAGATTCCTTATTAGTGGTGACGTGACACATACACACGTAATTCACACATGGACAGACATCTCTGTTTTTCACGGCCTAAAATGTAATTATTAAAGATTTATTAAAGTTCATTCCAATGTAGTTTTAATGTCTTTCTTCATCTTTTTATATATATTAAGGCTGGACAGAATTCTAGATTTTAGCCAGTTTTGCACTGCAAACATCAGGCAGTTTTAAGCTCTCAGTGCTGGCGAATGACTATGGTATTAGCGCTATAATCTATGGCTTGGTATGCATTCACTAGGTGTGCACTCCGATGTACATCGAATCTCTTTGCCTTTTTTGACATTCATGTAACTCATGCAAGCATTGAATTATCACTTACATAGTTCAGAGACACTGAGTGCTTACTAATAGCTGTTCGTTATCCAGGAAGTCAATCATTATTGGATACAGAAGACAGATGAAATAATAATAATAGAAGCACTATTAAACATAGAGTCTAAATAAATCCAATACATTGCCCATATAAACATTATTAGAATAAATTGGCTTGTTTTGCTTAAACCGATGATAAAGGTCATTAAAACACAAGGGGGATTGAAACAGGCACTTCCCTATCCTCAATGCTATGTGAGCCTTGAATCGTAGCACTGTGCTGCATGTTGGCTTTGGACAGGTAGCAGCCAAAAGCTTCGGTGGCCATTTATGCCTTATATATTTGGACGGTTTCTTGTTTGCTGTGAAAATTATTAAGCAGTAAAAGCCAGCACTCTGAGATCTTTATTAGGGATTAGCGGGAAGTGAGCATGGCGTTAATGCTAAACTCTGTACTTGCCAACCTCATTACAGTGTTACAAAAGAGAAGCTTCCTGACCTCAGTGAAGTTCTGCTAAGACTGAAAAATGAGAACAGGGCATGATCATCTGGATATTTACCCACAAAACAAGTAGAGTATTGTGTAGTTGATTCATTCTTGACTTTATTAGTACTTTCCCTCTTTTCGTTTCCTTGAACCTTGTTAAATGCCTATGTTTAGCTGTTTCATGATGCCAGAAATGGGTGTCTGAGAAAGTCAAATCTTAAAAACAAGAAAAAAAAACAGGGTATGTTTGTGAGCTGTCAGTGTCTTGAAACAGATCGCTGTGCAACGTTGTGGCCTTCCCGGCCTCTCTGACTCACTCAGCAAACAGCAAAGCTAAAATGATTGAAACTTGAAGCCAGACAGGCCTCTGCTTTCTTCTGATGGGGATGGAATAAACAGTGCAAAGTATAGCAGGAAGTTGGAATCATTCCGGGTAAATCTGAGCCAGATTAAAGCCAGACTTGTGTGAGGTTTAATCCACATTTTTTTGCAATCATACCCGGTCATGAATATTGTATTCCCAGTGATCTGTCAATTTTATATTCTGCATTATTGTCTGCACGGTGTGTGTTCAGTCAGCAACCAAACTAAATAGAAGCTACTGGTAGAGCTGGAAAGGGAAATGATGTGCACATTATTTCTCCCTGAGGAGGATAGCCTGTTGTTTAACAATCTGGGGATGTCAGCAATTTGCATGTGTCTCTGCTGACAGCGGAACAACTGGTAGCCTTACATCCGGAAGATGTCAATTAATGCATGTCAATTACTCTTATTAGCTCTGTTTCCATATTAAAGCTAGCAATCAGGTTTCAAACAGATTTGGAGAGAGATCAAAATATTTTCTGGGTTAACAATCTGATTGATATTACATTGCTAGGTATTTGCCTTAATATGATGTAGAACACATGGCATATCATTTATGTTAAATAAGAACAAAACATTATGGTATGGTCTGTTATAGGAAAATAATTAGTGATGGGAGATCTGGCCTGATACATTAATAACTATTTATTTATTTATTTGTTTGTTTGTTTCTTTGTTTGTTTGTTTCTTTATTTATAGTATTTAGCAGATACCCCCTATCCTGAGCAACTTACATTTTATCTCGTTCATACATCTGGTAGGACTGGTAGTGGCTGGGATTTGAACAAACCAATCAGGGTAGAGCACGCTCTTTGTTTTTAACTTTGATTTTGATAACTAGTTGGCATCTACTTATCCCAAACATACAGTTCAACAGCAAGTTCAACAGCAAGTGGAACATTTTGAGAGAAATAAACGATGAGGAACTCCTGAACTTGCCACAACAACTTGGCACACAATTTTTAGTATTGTTCATTAAAAATAGTTCAAGTTAAAATTTTATTTGTCACATACACATACAAACAGAGTACAACATGCAGTGAAATGCTTTATATGACCGTCCAACATTTAAGCTGAAAAAAAGGAATAGAATATAAGGATAATAAAATAAGGATAAGTAAATAAATAACTATAGATGATATAGAAAATATATGTATATACATGAATCAAGGGGATGGATGCGTATGGCAGATAAATAAAGTTTGGGTTCATTATTATTTTAATAGATATCAGTCAGTGTTTGACAAATTAATGTCATCCTATTAATAGATTAGTGTGCTAAGAGTAACATCTAAGATTGGTGTGCTAGGAGTCTTTTCACCTAAACTGACTTAAATAAGCTAGAGTCTTTTAACACAAATGTTAACAGGAACATTTTAGCCATAATAAATCAAACTAATTTGACACTTAAGTACATTTGAAAGCAAATACTTTTGTACTTTTACTCAAGTGAAAGTTTAAAGGAAGCACTTTTACTTTTACTAGAGTCATATTTTACCTACTGTATCTCTACTTTCAAGTACATGACATTGAGAATTACAATGTTGAAGGTGTGGCTAAGTGGTTAAGATGTTGGATTTCTGATTGGAAGATTGTGAGTCAAATTAAGCTGCTACTATTGGGTACTTGAGTGGAGCTCTTCACCCTCAACTGTTATAATTGTAAGTCATTCTGGATAAGGACATCTGCCAAATGCCTAAATTAACATTTTGAATTATTAAATTCATTTCTGGCCTGTCATTTAAGACAAGAATTCATTCTCATGTTATGTTTTAATGCTGAATAACTCACTACAGTTAAACTAACATGTGAGGACTCGTGAAGAAGCCTCAGTGAGTAGAATAGTGAGTAAACAGTGACCTCTGACACCTGTGTCAAAAGTAATTTGCTATTAGATGTTATTTCAAGGCTATTTTCATGAAATATGAAATATGTGCTTTCTTTTAATCATTTGCCTAATTTTTTATCTCCTTCTGCTAATTGACTGCTATAGTGTAATTTATGGCCTCTACAAGCCGGGATAAATGGCGAGGGTTGCATTAAGAAGGGCATCCAGCGTAAAACATGTGCCAAATCAAATACGCGGATCACAAACCAGATTTTCATACCAAATCGGTCAAGGCCCGGGTTACCAACAACCGCCACAGGTATTGTTAGCCAAAAGGGTAAGAGTGGAAATATCACTACTGTTGGCCAAAGGAAGAGAAGGCGAGGAGGAGGACTTCTACAGAGACAGCAGGGAAAGGAGCAGTGTAGGAGAGTGGAGGTTCGGGTTGGTATTTTAAATGTTGGTTCTATGACTGGTAAAGGTAGAGAGATAGCTGATATAATGGAGAGGAAAAGGTAGATATGTTGTGTGTTCAGGAAGTGGAAAAGGAAAGTAAGTCCAGGAGTGTAGGAAGAGTATACACGAGTGGAGGAAGGTATACACAGGTGGACTATGCAGAAGTGATAAGGGAGACAGCTAAAAAGGTATTTGGTGTGACATCTGAAAAGAGAAAGAAGGACAAAGAGAAGTGGTGGTGGAATAAGGAAGTGCAGGTAAGCATAAAAAAGAGGGAATTAAAAGGGATGTAGCAAAAGCCAAAGAAAAGGCATATGAGGAGCTGTATGAGAAGTTGGACACTAAGGAAAGAGAAAAGGATTTGTACAGATTGGCCAGGCAGAGGGACCAAGCTGGGAAGGATGTGCCTCAGTTAGAGTAATAAAGGATGCAGCTGGAAATGTGTTGACTAGTGAGGAGACTGTGTTGAGAAGATGGAGGGAGTATTTTGAGCAGCTGATGAATGAGGAAAATCAGAGAGAGAAAAGGTTGGATGATGTGGAGTTAGTGAAGCAGGAAGTGGATAGGATTAGTAAGGAGGAAGTGGGATCAGTGATTAAAAGGATGAGAGGAAAGTCGTTTGGACCAGATGACATACCAGTAGAAGCATTAAGATGTTTAGGAAAGATGGCATTGAAGTTTTTAACCAGTTTGTTTAACAAGATTCTGAAAGGTGAGAGGATGCCTGAGGAATGGAGGAGGAGTGTGCTGGTACCAGTTTTTAAGGGAGATGTGCAGACCTGCAGTAACTACAGGGGAACAAAGTTGATCAGTCACACCATGAAGTTATGGGAAAGAGTAGTCAAGTCAAGTCAAGTTTATTTATATAGCGCTTTCCACAACGGACATTGTCTCAAAGCAGCTTTACAGAAATCAACAGTCAAGGTTAATGGTGTGCATTTATCCCTTGAGCAAGCCTGTGGCAAGGAAAAACTCCCTTAGATGTTATGAGGAAAAAACCTTGAGAGGAACCAGACTCAAAAAGGGGAACCCATCCTCATTTGGGTGAGAGTAGTGGAAGCCAGGCTGAGAGAAGAGGTGACCATCTGTGAGCAACAGTATTGTTTCATTCCGAGGAAGAGCACCACAGATGCAATATTTGCTTTGAGAATGTTGATGGAGTATAGATAAGGTCAGAAGGAGTTGCAGTGTGTGTTTGTAAATTCAGAGAATGTGTATGACAGGGTGGAGAGAGGATTTGTGGTATTGTATGAGGAAGTAAGGTGTTGTAGGTAAGTATGTGGGGGTGGTGCAGGACATGTATGAGGACAGTGTGACAGCAGTGCCAGAACGACAGACTGGTTTAAAGTGGAGGTGGAACTGCATCAAGGATCGGCTCTGAACCCTTTCCTGTTTGCAATGGTGATGGACAGGTTGATGGACGAGGTCAGACAGGAGTCTCTGTGGACTATGATGTTTGCGGATGATATTTTGATTTGTGGTGAGAGTAGGGAGCAGGTTAGAGTAAGAGTAAGACAGAGTACATGTGTGTGAATGAGAGGGAGGACAGTGAAGTGGTGCGGTTGCATGGAGAAGAGGTGGTAGATGAGTTCAGGTACAACTCAGTGCAAAGTAATGGAAAGTGTGTTAGAGAAGTGAAGAAAATAGTGCAGGCAGGGTGGAGTGGGTGGAGAAGAGTGACAGGAGTGATTTGTGATAGAAGGGTATATGCAAGAGTGAAAGGGAAAGTTTAAAGGACTGTGAGACCTGCGATGTTGTATGGTTTGGAGACAGTGGCATTGACTCAAAGACAGGAGGTGGAGCTGGAGGTAGCAGGCCTAAGATAGAATGACTAAGAATGACTAGGTTAGACAGGATTAGAAACAAGTTTATAAGAGGGACAGCACATGTAAGACGTTTTGGTGACAAGGTGAGGGAGGTGAGGTTGGGATGGTTTAGACATGTGCAGAGGAGGGAGATGGTATCTTTTCTTATGGTATCGGGAGGGATGGAGCCACCAGGAAGGAGGAAAATAGGAAGGCCAAGGAGGAGGTTTATGGATGTGGTGAGGGAAGACACGCAGGTAGTTGGTTTGAAAGAGGTAGATGTAGAGGACAGAGTAGTATGGAAATGGATGATCCACTGTGGAGACCCGTAATCGGAGAAGCCAAAAGAAGAAGAAGAAGAAGCGGAATTTTTGGCCCTTAAACTTATGTGTTTGGCTCATGAGCATGCATATACTGTGTTTGTATATATATATATATATATATATATATATATATATATATATATATATATATATATATATACAGTACAGACCAAAAGTTTGGACACACCTTCTCATTCAAAGAGTTTTCTTTATTTTCATGACTATGAAAATTGTAGATTCACACTGATGGCATCAAAACTATGAATTAACACATGTGGAATTATATATGGAATTATATACATAACAAAAAAGTGTGAAACAACTGAAAAATTTCATATTCTAGGTTCTTCAAAGTAACCACCTTTTGCTTTGATTACTGCTTTGCACACTCTTGGCATTCTCTTGATGAGCTTAAGAGGTAGTCACCTGAAATAGTCTTCCAACAGTCTTGAAGGAGTTCCCCGAGAGATGCTTGGCACTTGTTGGCCCTTTTGCCTTCACTCTGCGGTCCAGCTCACCCCTAAACCATCTCGATTGGGTTCAGGTCCGGTGACTGTGGAGGCCAGGTCATCTGGCGCAGCACCCCATCACTCTCCTTCTTGGTCAAATAGCCCTTGATGCCTTCAGTGTGACTCTACAATTTTCATAGTCATGAAAATAAAGAAGACTCTTTGAATGAGAAGGTGTGTCCAAACTTTTGGTCTGTACTGTATATATATATATATATATATATATATATATAGGCAGGAACAGCATTAAATGAAGATCCTAAGAATGCCAGTGAAGGAACCTGGAAGAAATGTCACCATGTGGCCAGGAGATTGGCACTAGCTTCAGAACACTGGCATGGTGGGCTCCCCAAGTCATCATATTATGGTGATGCCTCCTGGCATTACATTAAGAAAATATTTAAGATTTTAGAGAAATGGCTCTTATTTGCTTTGAGAACACTTTGTTTAGTCAGTGTGTGGTCCAGATGCTCTTCTCTGGTGGGATATTTGAAAAATATTTGAAAAACGTTTATTTTTTACACATTTGGGAGTAAAACTCAACAGACGTTCACCAGGCCAGAGCTTCCCCAACTCTCATATTCCATAGCCATATTCATTTATCAGAATATTGATTATACCATTTTATTATTTTATAGCATGGTAAACTACACACAAATCCGTCCAGTTGCTCAATCTTGTCAGAATTGCTGGGCTGATGATGGGCTACTCTCAGTGCGGATCTCTGAGAGAGATAAGATTGGATTACGGGATGGCCAGAAAGCCAGCTGGATCTTTGAAATGTAGTTACAAATTAAATTTCATTTAGTAACTAACTTGCCTTTCTCAATATACTGACCTTTTATTGTGTCGCGTTTTCTCTGTGCATTTCTTGCATTTTTCAAGCCACCTCTAGCCATCTTATGGAATTATCTCATTATATAATGCTGGCCAAATAATCATATAATTCTGTGGAAGAAATGCACAACAATTTTGTAAAATATATTTAATATTGCAATATAGAGGCACCTTTTTTACTTAGCAAAAGTAGGATATAAACCTTTGCACTGATTCAGTACAATTGGTCATTATAGTTTGGTACAGATTATACAAAATTGTGTGTAAAAAATCTTTGTTATAAAATTGTTCATCTTTGTATATTTTGAGAACTTATACATACACAAATCACTAATAAAACATGCTTTTTAGCAGATACTATACATGAAGATGTTGAAAGAATAGCCTTATTGAGCTCACATGATTCTTTTTAAACAGTTTCATGTTGGTCTTGCTGAAAGCTTAGGTTTTGTGGTATTTGAGTCCTGGATTCATTTTTGTGCCTACTGCAGAGATGGAGGTATTGTTGGCAGATGTGATGGACCGTAGATCCTCCAGACTTGTCCGTTATTCCCTGCCGATGTTCTGGCTGCAGTGCCAGCTAATGACTGTTTGCCCCCCACCAGCACCCAACCCACACTCATCAAAGAGTAACTCAACCCCTGCACAAGCGAGACTCCAATCTCTGAATAAACGCAAGAATTATTACCACTCAGCGACTTCTAAAAGTGAACCAAAAACACAGATTTTTTTTTTGTGTGTATGTGGAGCCAACAATATTCTGGAGTGTCTCTTCAAATTGCTGCTTTCACTGTTAACTTTGATAGCGGCTCCCTTTAATTCTCTTTACGGCCCAAAGTTGTCTAGTTAATTCACCACACTGTCGTTTTTCCAAATGAGTGCCATCTGTAGGACCTTCATTTTTGCCAGCTCACGCATTTTTTTTTATTAGCATGCCGAGATGAAAGGTGGCTTTAAGAAGCAGTGCAAACTGTTTAGGTACAGGGAGGTGCCTTTGGAAAAGACTCTTCACTGGACGAAGCAAATCACAAAAGATTGGCGTCAACTAGCGCCGTCTGTCGCTTATTAAATCTTATGATGCAAACACGTAGACTTCAAAGAGGCTGCAGAGTCACCACTGTTTCTCTTTAAAAGCTGGGTTTCATATGAGGCAAGCCATTTTCCTCCAAACATTTGTTTAGTACTGTATGAGACCCAATATCAACAAGGTACAAGCTGATTTCCTGTTGAAGAGTTACTTGGCTGCTTATCTTTTTTGATTTCTTGGGTGATTCTTGAGAACGCACGCACAGTTTTCGTAATCAAAAATTACAATTAATCAGTAGCGAAAACCAAATCAGATGTTTGAACCTGGTATATATTAGCAATAAATGTACTATAGCTACAATGGAGATTGTTCTTACTCTATTGTGACATGATTTTGACTGTTGAGTCACTGTATTACTGTGGTTTATTGGTCTCTGGGCAGCCATCTGTGTGGTAATGCACTCCAGTTTACTAAAGCCCTTTAACTTTTAATGCCATATACCCTAACCTTGTCTGTGTAAAGCTTAAAAAATTAGGGATCTTGCAGAAAAGCAGCTGAGTGATGAGTGGACTGAGAAGGATGAAACAAATGGAGTTTCAGTGTTCAGAACAAAAATGTGCAGCTCGGTAGGGCAAGGCAGATCTAGGGATTGAAAGGATTGCTTGTGAGCCAGGGAACCCGAGCCGAGAGAACCACGAAAGGCTATAGTTTGCTTGAGCATGGAAATGAGAACCAGACGGGCGAGAGCATTAACTGAGCACGCTGGCAATCGCAAGCTTTTATTGTGGCTCAGAACATTTTTGTGTGCATTTATGGGGCACTCCAGCCCATTGTTGCAATAAATACCATAAATACCACAATTTAAGATAATTTGGATTGAACAGAAGCAGTTTGGGGATTTAAAATAATTACAGTGTTTTTTGATTATATATATTTAATTGAGTTTTGAATACTGGGATGACTAAAGTGTCTGAAATTGTCTGAAATAGTATAAAAACTGAGACCTGGGTGGTTTATAGTTAGACACATAAGACTATGTCAGGATGGCAGAGCATTAACTAAGGTTGGACAAGAAGTCTAAGTTCAGGTTGCTGGCACCACTGGAAGTATGGGTTCAAATACTCCTGAGTATAAAACACACATTTAGGGCCACAGTCTCAGGTGCCATTGGGTGACTAATCAAAAGGTTAAATGGTGCTGTATCATGGTACTAACTTCCTATTAAGGGTTGGTGATGTACATTATTTCACACTGCTGTAAGATATATGTGACAATTAATGGTTTCTTTTTTATATACTAGAAAAGTATATAAATAATCCACATATACACATAAAAATACAACATGCAAAATAACATTTGATTTGGTTAGGAAGATGCAGCATAATTTAAGAAATCAGCTACATACTCGCAAAACATTCTAAACAAGTATGAACCCAGTGAACTGTGCAGGCACATTGAAGCAGCACAGAAAATGATCAAGGCAATGTTAAATTCCATTAGTTCCAGCTTACATACAGCCTTTCTTCTAAAAAAAAAATTCTCTTTTTTACAGTGTCCGAGGGGCAGATGCAGGCAATGGCATCCGAGTTTTTATCCCAGACATTGGCATGTTCATTGCTGGTCTGGTCACCTATCTCCTGTGTCGCAGTCTGGAAAAACCTCCCGGGAAAGACGTAGTGCAACATAACACTGACTTTGACATGGGAAACCAGGTGAGTTCAACCGTTGAAAACACTTGAGTCAACACTGAAGGGCTTTGATAAAAGTTTGATAAGAAAGGCATGTTGTATTGTTGTATTATCATATACTTCAAAATCAGTCAATGGGGAAATATGTATATATTACCAAAACCTTTGGTGTTCGATTAAAGGCAAAATCCTGGCTCTGTTATGCTATTAAAAGCATTTTGCTTGTCCTCTTAGAAGAAGCACACTTTTTGGCCAAAATATAGATTTTTTCCCCATCTTGAAACAGCCTCCAGTCTCTGGGAAGGCTATACAATAGATTTTAAAACATGGTAGTTTATTTAACTACAAGAGTATTAGTGAGATGAGGCACTGATGTTGAGTTAGGAGGTTTCAGGTGTAGTCAGCATTCCAGTTCATCCCAAATGTGATTATTGGGGTTAAGGCCAGGGCTCTGTGCAGGACACTTCTGCAGGGGTTCTTCTTAAATAATTTGCTCGAACATGTCTATGCTCCTCAAATTCACAGCATACAAAGACCTTATAGACAGTTGTGTTTTTAAATTTGTGGCAAAATTTCGGTGAAGAAACACATATGAGTGTGATGATCAGATGTTCACATACTACAGTCAAATGCAGTCACAGTCAACTACAGTCTCTTTCAATGTATGATTCCCCCCCACCACCCCCCATCCACAGGGTATGAGGGCTTGTTAAATGGTTTTATGAGTAAAATCAATCTTATTTTTTACCTTCTCTGTGACCAGACCTCAACGCAGTTGAGCACATCAGATTTTGGGCCAATATGTTACACTCTGTACCTGCATTATTAAAATAATTTTTGAAACAATGGTGTATATTTCTCCATTATAGAAATGTAGAATGTATATACACAAGCTTGCAATGGCTCAGGGTGGTAAAACACACACACCTATATACACACACACACACACACACACACACACACACACACACACACACACACACTTCATTGTTAATTCTCTTTAGCTTGTCACCTGTCTCTATATTGACCTTCTTATATTTCTAAGAAACAAAGCAGTAGTTCTGTTTAGTAGTTCAGTAATCATATAAATATATTTATTTAACTTGGATGGGAGAAGGGTAAATAAAACATTTTTTAGCATCTAATAAACTACTGGGAATCCCAAATGTCACTGTAATAAAAATTCCACCAATGATACAGGTGGTATCTGAGCAAAGTTCAGTGTGATGTAATTAATAGTGACAAGGAAACGATGTTCTTCTCTTATAACTCTGACAAATTTCCGTTGCTGGTACATCGTGCCTTGCCCGCTCCTTACTCATATCTCTGCTGTTCCTTCTGTTATATATGAGTCTGGTTGATTAATACTTTCTTGGAACACACAACCAGAGGCCTGTAATACATCTTACTCTTTTATTCGGGGAGGCTGCTCCCTTTCAGGAAGATAGAAGGGCCTCTTCGGTGATAAATTCTAAGCCACAGTTATGAAGAGGATAATAAGGTGAACCCATTACTGTCTGGATGAATACCAACCAGAGACATTTTCATAGTGCACAATTTCTCCCAAGGCTGCTGTTCTTCCCTTCCACAATGTGCTATAGACACTCATCCTGGAAACCTTCCTAAGTGCGGAGATGGTCACTGCTTTAGATTAACTAGAGTACACTCTGGGAGTTGATTTTACCAAACTGTGTCATTTACTGGTTATCTGGTAGGGCTTGTATATTGAGAGAAAATAGATGGAACGTTGAGGCTTTTGATAATAGAAATCAGTTTGTCTTAATATTTATACTAAGGATAAAATACTTCTTGAAGTCTTGAGGTATAGAAAGCTCCTGTGGTAGAAAATACTGAAAAATCAGGAAACGTCAGGGAGTTTTAATGGTCTGTTTTTTGTTTTTGTTCTTTTGCTAAACTATTTGAATTTACTCAAACACACAGAATTGGGTTGATAGTAAATTAAATTAAGTAAAGTAAAGTAAATTACCTACATTTAATAAAAGAAAATACAACTTGGAAGCTCACAATACATTATCTGGCACTATAAAGGTTAAAGCATGTGGCTCTTACATTCCTACTATTAGAAAACAGGTGATAAAAAGGGATGATCTTTCTATGCCTCTTGTTATTATTCTTTACATTATCCATTTTTCCATTATATTTCACTGTCATGACCACTATAGGATCGGTATAATCCCCTTGCAGATTCCTGGAATGCTTCACAACAGTCTGAATCATTCTCTCGCTCCACAAATTAGGTTCACATCCAATATAATGTGCACAAAAAGTTAATTTGTCCAATAAGAGCGCCGATGTTTAAAACGAATTGATTTCCACTGAGTGCCAGGATTGAACCTGAGCCTCTCATCGATTTAAGATTCTGTAGTTCCTATCATAATAGCTGCTCTTTGTGCTCCAGCTCTTTACTTACATGGTATGTGAAATAATGGAACAGATCATTTTTGTGGAGAAAGAAAAAGGAATCTAAACATTGTACATGGTTAAAGAAAACATATCAGAAATCTTATTGGAATAAATGAAGGATATTCATGATCTATGCCCTGGAGAGATCTTATGTGTAATATATGGTTAAAGAAATAAAGTTTGTCTTTGTTTTGTTTTTATAGTACGACACGGTAGACATTCTGATAACATGACCAGGTCAGACGTATTGTTTTCAGATGGTAATGTAGTTACAAATTAGATTCATATTTAGATTCCATAATTTACATATTTTACACACACTTTATTGTTTTAAAGGAATGATGTACAGTATATACATTATATGGACACGCTTTATGGACACTTTTATGTATGGAGACTCCTGGTTTTCAAGTCATATGTGGTTCTTCCACAAAAGTTTTAGGCACACAACTTTATGTCTATGGATGGAGTAGCATTAAATTTTCCACGTAAACAAATATTTATAGCTGTTACAACAAAGGTGATAACAGAATCTAGCAGAAAACTATCCTATATCAAATATTAAATGATTTGTATTTGTTAAATACAACACATTTTTACACATTTTTGTCATTTTTATAATTAGTCCTAAATTAGGTGGGTTCTGTTTCAGTTCTGTCTAACCCTAACCCTAACCCTTTCAATTAGAGCTAGGAGCTGCTGTTTAAAACCCTTTCTGAACAGCTGTATTTGAGAATTTAACTGTGAGCTTTGATTCAAAGTTTTACACACAAAACACTAATTTATCCTCTATGTACATGCAAAAAAAAAAAAGCATCCTTTTTGGTTTCTTGAGAACTGCCAGTCCTGCTTGTGTTTGTCCTGGCTGCTCTGCCCTTGGCTAATTCCTCTTCCACTTGGCATAAAATCTGTTTATTTTTGATGATTCCTCTCCGCCATGTCTTGTTTTGCAATCAGGGCCATATTTATTCAGGTAAATGGCCGGGTTGACAGGAGGACTGATTGATGTGGAGTCAGAAGGGAAACAGACAGGTGGAGCCTGCAGACTGATGGGCTGTTTGTGTTAGAGAGGAAAGACTTTCACCATAATAAACCAGGTTTTATATCTATGACGCCACTTAGCATCTTTGGCCTTATATCTGTCAGGGAATGCAGATCAGTGCTTTGGTTTTTGCTGCCACTCTATATATTAACTATATTTTGGAGTATTGTACTACTGCTTAAACAGAATGTGAATACAGTGTAATTTGGCCTCGAGATACTAAATCAAGCACATAAAATTTGATTATTATTCATTGAATAGCATCATATCTATATATTTACCATTGCTCTTTACTGGCATTCAACAATTTGTATTCACAAACTTTGCCAAAAGCTTATGCTGCCTAAATGTCTTGTTGTTGTGTTTCTTATTTAATGAAATCAGTGAGATTATCAGCAGTTGGAGCAACTTAGGTTTTTAAACTGGTCAAATAAAACACAATAACATTCTTTTAAACTAAGTTCAACCTCCTGATGGTTTTCCATCATAGGGAAAAAAACAAAACAAGGAGATAACATACCTGATAAAATAAGACATTCAACTAAAGTCAGAATAAGAGAGAGGCAAAATCTATGGGAATAATAACATGATATTAACAGAAGAACACAAATAAAAACATTTATATTTAAATGTAAAATTGGATCAATCACAGCTCAGAAGGTGCATATCTTTCCCATACATTTACATGCATATCACAAGGGGAAGGGGGTGGAGCTAAGCAACATCAGCTATAACCTGCATAAAAAACTGTATATACTGAATATACTTTACGATTATACAATTTTTGTATCAGCACCTGATAAGTGCACGTAAATGTAAATGCAGAAGGGAGTATTAAAGGATTTTACTATAACGCTGAGTAACTGGCACAGTGCACAATCAAGATGTCCTGCCAGTAAAGTGGGTTCTGCATAAATGTTTGGTGAATGCAACATTAATCCTGGTTTAATATTTATACAGCCAAACAAAGCTACTTGTGCATTGCAGCTACACTTTCTCACCTCTGTGTGTTTCTCTGCCATTAACAATGAATGCGAATTCCAGTGTTTTACTCCATGTGTGTTTACCTAGGTGTGTAAATGAATAGTGTGTATGTGTGTGTGTGTGTGTGTCTGGAAAGGAGGCCACATCTGGATCATATTAGCTAATGTTGTGTTTTTGGTGGCACCGGCAGTGCTTGAATTACTATTCTTCCCTCTTTGTCTTTCTCCCACGTTTTCTCTCTTTCTCTCTGTTTCTTGCTGTCTCTTGTCCGTTTTCTTCTTCATGCTAAGATTTTGTCACAATGTCAGATGTCAAACTGGAGTGCTGAATTGGAATAGAATAGAATAGAATAGAATAGAATAGAATAGAATAGAATACTGTATCTCCTGATCACAAGCAGATACAGTATGTATAACCAGTGCTGCACAGTTAATTGTATCACATTCGTGATGTCAGCTATGACGGCAAACGTTGCGTTTTAATGAAATAAATAAATGCATGTGTGGACACATACTTTCTTAATAACAGTTTGCAACAAAACAAAAAAGACCTAATAGTCTCAGTTTAGGCAGTGCACGTGTGGCGTGTGTGGTCACTTGACTTTTTGGTGTACAGCACGGAGACCAGGTGTAGATGGGTGCAGACCGACACTGAAGTCTTCTTCTTCTTCTTCTTCTTTCGGCTGCTCCCATTAGGGGTCGCCACAGCGGATCATCCGTCTCCACACCACCCTGTCCTCTACATCTGCCTCTTTTACACCAACTACCTGCATGTCTTCCCTCACCACATCCATGAACCTCCTTTTTGGCCTTCCTCTTTTCCTCCTACCTGGTGGCTCCATCCTCAGCATTCTTCTACCAATATAATTTATGTCCCTCCTCTGCACATGTCCAAACCATCTCAATCTCGCCTCCCTCACCTTGTCACCAAAACATCCTACATGCGCTGTCCCTCTAATAAACTCATTTCTAATCTTATCCATCCTCGTCACTCCCAACGAAAACCTCAACATCTTTAGCTCTGCTACCTCCAGCTCCACCTCCTGTCTTTTACTCAATGCCACTGTCTCTAACCCATACAACATCGCAGGTCTCACCACAGTCCTATAAACTTTCCCTTTCAATTTTGCAGATACCCTACTATCACAAATCACTCCTGTCACTCTTCTCCACCCACTCCACCCTGCCTGCACTCTTTTCTTCACTTCTCTAACACACTCTCCATTACTTTGCACTGTTGAACCCAGGTACCTGAATTCCTCCACCTTCTGAAGCTCTTCTCCTGCAACCGCACCACTCCACTGCCCTCCTCTCATTCACACACATGTACTCTGTCTTACTCCTACTGAGTTTCATTCCCCTTCTCTCCAGTGCATATCTCCACCTCTCCAGGCTCTTCTCAACCTGCTCCCTACTCTCACAACAAATCACAATATCATCCGCAAACAATCTGGTCAAAACCCCACTGCCATCTCTCCTAAACATCTCCACGCTTCCACCGGTATGTCATCTGGTCCAACCGACTTTCCACTCTTCATCCTCTTAATCGCTGCTCTCACTTCCTCCTTACTAATCTTATCTACATCCTGCTTCACCATCTCCACATCATCCAACCTTCTCTCTCTGATTTTCCTCATTCATCAGCTGCTCAAAATACTCCTCCACCTTCTCAACACACTCTCCTCACTAGTCAACACATTTCCTCTCCATCCTTTACTGCTCTAACTTGCAGTACATCCTTTCCAGCTCGGTCCCTCTGCCTGGCCAATCGGTACAAATCCTTTTCTCCTTCCTTAGTGTCCAACCTCTCATACAGCTCCTCATATGCCTTTTCCTTGGCTTTCGCCACATCCTCTTAACCTGCTGCCGCATCTCCTTGTACTCCTGCCTACTTTTCTCATCACTCTGTCTATCCCACTTCTGTTTTGCCAACCTCTTTCTCCTTATGCTCTCCTGCACTTCCTCATTCCACCACCACGTCTCCTTGTCTTCCTTTCTATTTCCAGATGTCACACCAAGTACTTTTCTAGCTGCCTCCCTCATCACTCCTGCAGTAGTTGCCCAATCATCCAACACCTCCTTAACACCACTGAGCCTCTCTCTGACCTCTTCCCTGAACCTCACACTACACTCTTCCTCCTTCAGTTTCCACCATCTTATTCTTCTTTCAGTCCTCACTCTCCTCCTCTTCATCCTCGCCTCCAAAACCATCCTACAGACCACCATCCTATGCTGTCTAGCTACACTGTCCCCTGCCAACACCTTACAGTCGCCAATCTCCTTCAGGTTGCATCTCCTGCATAGCACATAGTCCACCTGTGTGCACCTTCCTCCACTCTTATACGTCACCCTATGATCCTCCTTCTTTTAAAATAAGTGTTCACCACTGCCATTTCCATCCTTTTAGCAAAATCTACCACCATCTGCCCTTCCACATTCCTCTCCTTAAAACCATACCTACCCATCACCTCCTCATCACCTCTGTTCCCTTCACCCACATGCCCATTAAAGTCCGCCCCAATCACTAACCGTTCTTTCCTAGGTACACCATCTACCACTTCATCTAATTCACTCCAGAATCTTTCCTTCTCCTCCATCTCACAGCCAACTTGTGGAGCATAGGCACTGATGACATTTATCATCATCCTTCAACTTCCACCTTCACGATCATCACCCTATCAGAAACTCTCTTCACCTCCACTACACTCTTACTGTACTCTTCCTTCAGAATCACCCCTACACCATTTCTCTTTCCATCCACACCATGATAAAACAGTTTAAACCCACCTCCAATGTTCCTGGCCTTACTCCCTTTCCACTTGGTCTCCTGAACACACAACATATCTACCTTTCTCCTCCATCATATCAGCTACCTCTCTCCCTTTACCCGTCATAGTACCAACATTTAAAGTACCAACCCGAACCTCCACTCTCCTACACTGCTCCTTTCCCTGCCGTCTCTGTAGACGTCTTCCTCCTCTCCTTCTCCTCCTTCGGCCAACAGTAGCCCAATTTCCACCGGTACCCTGTCGGCTAACGATACCTGTGGCGGTCGTTGTTAACCCGGGCCTCGACCGATCCGGTATGAAATTCTCATTTGTGATCCGCATATTTGATTTGGCACGTGTTTTACGCTGGATGCCCTTCCTAACGCAACCCTCCCCATTTACCCGGGCTTGGGACCGGCACTAAGAATGCACTGGCTTGTGCCTCCCTAATGGCTGGGTTAGACCGACACTGAAGTGGTAGCCATAAAAACGCTACCTTTGTTATATTTCGATATTTTAGCTTTAAGATCACCAACACCTGGAAGAGAGAGGAACTGTGCAAGATTAACTAAATTAAAATTGCTTCAGCACGTGGCAATATCACTAATCTGTAACAGATCTCACTGGTTCTGGGTTGGAAGAAAAAGACGACAGGCGATGGTTTAACAGACAGAGCTTTCTTTAATTTTTATTCACTTTTGCCCCTCTGCTTTCCTTTTCCTCACGCCGGGACACACACACACTCGCGGTAATGCACATCTTTCCTCGACGCCAAAGCGTAGCCCGGACACGCTCGCGGATTGGCACGCCTTCACCTGGCAACCTCCGCTTTCCCACACACATCCACATACACGCCGTCAGCTCTGCCCGGTATCTATATATGTACAGCTCTGGTGTTTGTTACATGCTGCGTAAACAGGGCCATTTCTAGCTTTTTGGAACCACAACCAAAATTCAATTAAAAAGGTTAAACATATTTAATAATAATGATTGCAAACTTGCTTGAATTCAAGTATGTAAACTGTATACTGTATCCTAAACTTCAGGAGAAAAATAGGTAAATAATTTAAATGATGTTTGCTGTATGCTGTTTGTTTCGATAAAATGTTACAAATATCTTAATTTTTGTGTAAATGTATATGTTTTTATTTATTGTTTGATTAAATTAAGCTGTACCTTGAAGAAAAAATGTTTACATTAATGCAAATGGTATTTAATTTTGTAAAAAATTATTCATTTAAAAAAACTAGATAGTTTTACAAATACACATTTCAGCATTATCACTAATCTGTGTGCAATTTCCTTGATAATCAATCAAGGAGACTCATGATACCATTTATCATATCGCAATATTGACCACAATAATTGCAACATGATATTTTTCCCAAATCGTGCAGCCCTACAGTACATGTAACAATAAACACATCATCTTACATTATTTAAACATGTACTCAGTAATAATTATTATACTCTCTTTCTTTCTTTTTCTCCTGTCAGTGCATGTCTGTTGTTCCTCCTTATTTCTTGTATGGGAGTGGTTTATCTGCCAGCTCAATGTAAGGGTGGTAATGAGGTGTGCCCTTCTCCATTCCCCCTCCAGCCAAGTTTATGGATTGTGACACAGAACTAATTAAAAACAAATTGATCTTTATGGCCTTTATATTGGTTTATAAGTATGTTTCTTTTGGTGTGGGTGTCTGTGTGTATGGCAGAAATCTCCTGTTCTCTTGCAAAATGTTTATCAATGATTTTAATTGACTGCCCACTCAATTTCAGCACCATGGACAGCACATGTAATTTATATTTAATTAGGTGTTTTCAATCAAGCAACATTTTAGGAAACCAGAAAAGCATTGTTTTGTGGTGTTTGCTAACAGCCCTGACACAAAACAGCCTATGTAAAGGAGTCTCCTAAACACACATTTAGTGTCTGTACATATGTACAGTATTATATATACAATGTTTGACTTCCTTAACATTGATGGGATTTTAGTTATTCATGCTGCTATTGAGAAATTTAAAAAAATGCTAATTGTATTGGTCAACTAATTTTCTTTGCAAATGTACAAGAAGGAACATTAAACAATATACACTGGGTTTGTGGATTTATCCATGTCATATGTTGTAATGACATAGTCTTGCAGCAGTAGCTTTATCACTTTACAGATTCAGGGTTGCAGGCTAAATCCTGACCACAGGTTTTGTGGTGTTTCACATGTTCACCCCTGAGTCTACTTGGTTTGCACTGGGCTTTTCAGGATCCCCTCACCTCCTAAAACATTCTAGTAGGAGAAATAGATCATCTAAATGAGTATGCAAATGTGAATGTGATTGTAATGTCAAACTTAGCAGAATAAAACATGAACATGATTGGATTTTTAAACTAAAACAACCAATTGATTGTGCACAATTCTGTGAAGTGTAAATAATACATAATACAAAATATGATTTCAGATCAAATAAAGTACTATAAAAAGCAAATAATAAAGAATATTTAGTGGGGATAGGGAGATACTCAAATGATGAAATAAAAACAATAATATGAATACCTGATTCAGGTTCATCCATGAAAGAAAAAAAATACTTAACTAGTTTAACTCAAGTTAAATCAAGTCAGAATAAGAATAATCTATTGGCTAAGATGAAATGTAATTAATTACAGCTCGGCAAGAACATGTTTTACCTATTCAGATACAAATCAGGAAGGAAATGGTGTGGGGCTAAGCAAGAAACACACTGACTACATGATTAAAGTGAAAACAAACATATAAACATCAAGAACAGAAACATCAAGTATAACCTACATAATGAAACTGTGTATACTAAATATACTTTTCATTACAAATGACAAAGATTATAATTTACTTGCAAATAACAATATAAATACCATAAATAAATATCAATGCTCTATTTTAAAAATTGCTTGTAAATACAAGCTTTGCTTATAATTTGGATTTCTTTAGCAATATTTTCTACTTTCAATGGCATTTTCTGATTGAAAATGTAATGTTCTTATCAAATGCTTTCAGTCTTCACATGTCTTGTTTCATAAAATTTCAACTTCTTTCCTACACTCAGGGTGCAAGCAAATCAAGTGACAGGCTGTTTCAAATATCTACAAGAAAGGAAAACAATAGCAAACGTGTAGTTTATTAGGTGAGATTGGGCAAAATACATTTGAACATTAACCTTACATCTAAGATATTTATGACAAGCCGGGAAAGTGTGTGAAGGACAATTTATTTTGAAATGAAAGTTCTGATCAAACTTAGGTTGATGTGAAACAAAGTGAAATCCAATCACCCAGTTCACACTCATTCAAATCTGTAGGAATTTCTAATGAGACAAGTGAGAGTGACTGTGTGTGAGACAAAGCGCCTCAGTCTTTCACTCTGATGAATTGCAATGCTGATATCTCTCCATATGCTAGACACAGGCCCTGAAACGCTGCCAAATTCACCAAATGCAACTCATTTAACCAATTAGGATGCTCAGCAGTCTGAGTTTAAACAGAACACAGAGGGATTTTTTTCCCTTCCTTTCACACAGCTATGTGGGAAAAGCTTGTTTGTATTACTTTGCCCATCTCAATAACTCCTTAATGGTGCTGCAGAGAGATTTTACTCACCACAGTGGTATTTTAAATACAGTGGGGTGAGACGGGCCAGAGATTTTTGTCTTGCATCTCTAAGATACTTTTCACTGGTCCATTTGAGCTTCATTTGCAGTTTGGTCATATTCAATCTGTATTTGAATGAAGGAAATCTGTAATACATTTAAAGAAAAGAGTTTCTCCACCACAGTTACCAGAGAGAAAGCGGTAAACTATTACGCACGCTGCCCGAGAATGACATTTGGAGGAAATATTTCCAACAACTTTCAAATTGAGATCATATGTAATGCAATGTCTATACACCACCTTAATTCTTCACTAATGTAGTTTGATGAACTGTTTGCTTTTTCTTAGACTGAGGAAACTTCAGAGGCCAAGTTTTACTCTATCAAGCAGCGCTTTTTTGAAAAGTATAACGTGTGTGTGTGTGTGTGTGTGTGTGTGTGTGTGTGTGTGTGTGTGTGTGTTTTCAGAACAAACTTGTGCTGAATTTTGTTCAACCAGAGTTTACATTTCTGTCCCAAGCAGAGCATTAGTGTCTGTTATATACATTGTTTTGTAACAAGACTCTAACAGTCTGAATTGAGTCGTGCCGAGTTATAGTTTCTCCTGATCAAATTAGCTGTGCTTTGTACGACTGGAGTGGAGTCACTTCGTTATGCTGAAGCCACTCAAGGAGATTAGATTTATTTAAGATTAGATTGATCAGGTACTGGGAACTTGTTGTCTTTTCTAGTTTGGATATGTGCAGTGTTAACACGTACTGACATCTTTTATTTTTTATAGTGTCCTATTAGGTTTTTTTTTTATTGCAATGCATTTTTTAAATTATTTATATATCAGCTTTACCAATAGACATCAATGCAGCCTTAAAAAAATCATATGTACCTTTACAGTATATATTTAATTGCTTCAAAGCTACCCTATTGTAGTTTATCACTTTAGACTTGAGGACTTTTTTTGCATTGTTCCTACTGTTCCTACTGTGCAGATTAAAATCTTTGCATCTCCTTACAAAAGATCTCCTTACAAAAACACATAAGCCGCAATCAAAACATATCATCGTACAAAATGCTCAATAAACACTTCACACAGAAAACATCACTGTTTATGGTGAGCATCTGCCATACAAGACCCTGTGAGGATCTAACATTAGCCTTGGAATAACTATATCATGTTATTGATATTTATGTCTTGCTCATGCAGCCGAATAATTATGTATCATAAATGCATCAGATTTCATCTTTACTCTTCTCCCTCACATCTTTATAGGAGCAGGATGATGACGAGGAGGAGGAAGAGGGGGAGGAGAAAGACAAAAAGCTTGAGCTGGAGCCTGAGATGCATCTCGAGGAAGACTTTGAGTTGGGTGATGAAGACTATGAACCACCTGATGAGGAATTAGAAGTAGGGCAGGAAGAGCTAGAGGGGTTCGTGCTTGAGGAGGAAGAGAGCACCAAGTTGAAGATCCTACGGCAGATAACGGAAGTGGCATCAAGACTGAAACAAATCATTGGAAATCTGATTGAGACTGCAGGGAAAGTAGTTGTAACAATATTACTGGGCCTTACAGGTATAGTATAATACATTATATAGTTTCAGGTTATTCCTTAAACTATAATTAAGCAGAATGTCTGATGAATGGTCTGATCCCAAACAATACAACAATACATTTAGTTCTTATTCAACAGCATTAAAACATGAAAGAAATACATATTATACCATAATATTATTAAAATCTTAAACAAACGTAACACTGTCATATCTATAAATTATGCAGTATACATTTGAGATGTTATTTTCTATTAAAAAAAACAAAATTCTTTTAATACAGATTTGATATTAGATCAGATTCATTTTAATTTAAATGATAACTAATACAGATATCAGACACCAACAATGTCTGGTCTGATCTACATTCAGAAGAAGTGGAAAACTTTTCTTTTTTATTTTTTGTCTTCCCGCAGGCATCATGTTGCCCTCCCTCACCTCTGCCATGTACTTCTTTACTTTTCTGGGCCTGTGTACCTGGTGGTCTTTCTGCCGTTCGTTCGACGCTCTGCTCTTTAGCTGCCTTTGTGTACTGATGGCGATCTTCAGCGCAGGACATTTGATCATCCTCTACCTCTACCAGTTCCAGTTCTTCCAGGAAGCTGTTCCTCCTGGAGATCATTATGCCAGGTCAGACCACCGGCATCGTGCGCATTTGCTGAGGTTTCTCTTTTCTGCGTTAGTTGTAGCATTGAGAGTAAGGGACTAGGGAAGTTTTTTACCATGTAGGTCTGACGCAATTGCTGATTTGTATCACTGCTTGCTGTAACTAGGAAGTCCAAATTTGGCAAAGCTTTTTCGGATGGTGTAGGTCTTGAATGGTCTTGAATTACCAAAATGTCATGTTTAATTTTGTTATACAAAGCAAAATGTTCCAGGTGGTGTAAAAAAAAAAAGGCCCTAGAATGTTTCAAGGTTAATGGTCTGAATTGGGTCATGCTTGTTTTAAAAGGCTTTTCAGCTGCAGCTCTAATTGTTCCAGTTTAAGGCATTCCCATGTGATTTCTGCATTATAATCCACCTCTCCAGCGTGTACCTCCACCTCTCCAGTTTCTCCTCAACCTGCTCCCCACTCTCACCACAATATCACAATATCATCCGCAAACATCATAGTCCATGGAGACTCCTGTCTGACCTCGTCCATCAACCTGTCCATCACTAATGCAAACAAGAAAGGGCTCATACAATACCACAACTCCTCTCTTGGCACCCTTTCTTACACGTTCTCTAAATCCACAAACACACAATGCAACTCCTTCTGACCTTCTCTATACTTCTCCATCAACATTCTCAAAGCAAATAAGGCATCTATGGTGCTGTTCCTCGGCATTAAACCATACTGTTGCTCACAGATGGCCACCTAACTCCCCTGTAGTTACTGCAGGTCTGCACATCTCCCTTATTTTTAAAAACCGGTACCAGCACACTCCTTCTCCTTTACTTATGGTGCTATAATTATTCACATGGGTGAATAAAGTACATTTTATACTATAGTCATTTCTTTTAATTATTTCCAACATTTATTTACATAATTGGATCACATACACTCGACATAATACTGGAAGATTGATTATATATTTGATTATATATTTGTTTAAATGTAATTTATAAGAAGCAATAAAATAACATTTTATTGTCAGTGTAAGAATAATTATGTAAATATACATTTTGGATGTACACAGATTAGTAGGGTTTTGGCCTCATTTCTCACTGAAGAATTGTGCACACATCTGCTGTCAGTAAGTGCTCTGCTGCTTGATTAAAGGCAGAATAAAACCTCTAAATCAGCCAGGTAACAATGTGTTAGACAGCTGCACAGGGCAGACTAGCATGCCATCTTTCATCTGTGAAATTCTTTGGCCTAGCTGAAACTGCTGAGAGGTGAATGGGGAGAACACTGGGTGTAGTACTGTAACTGTACTGAGACTGTCTAGTGGAAAAACACTAAGTACCAAACATGGAGGGAGAGTTTAAAAGGAATATTATAGAGTTTTTCCCACTTTTTTCAACTTAATATCTATAAAATGCATGTGTAGCATTTATACAATTACCATAAACAATCATTTTGATACCTTGCATGCTTTTTTTTTGTACCTTTTTAGATGAAAAAAAAAATTGTAAATCATTTCACAAGCTCATAGTATATAAAGATAACATTTTAAAAGGACATTTGTTTGCTAATTAGCACCAATGCAACAAACTGCTTCTATTGTGATTGTGATTCAACACTGCTAGTGAGTCTGGCATTCTAGGATATTAAATCATGATCAAAACTATCGTACATTTTGTTTCTGTTTGCAAAAAAGTAAAATTGAGCCTATGTCTCAATATAAAGCTGTCTTGAAGGCAGCTCAATTAAAAAACACCCTAAATATTTAACTGTTTAGCAAACATACGATAAACAATACAAATCTACAACCCTGAAAATGAAATGTTCTTATTTAAGATCGACGTAAGAGAAAATATTTTTTATACAACTAGAGCAGTTCAGTAATAATTGTTAGTACTTGTGCTTTCTTTTTGGTGGTGGTGAGTCTCCGTGAACTATGATGTTTGTGGATGATATTGTGATTTGTGGTGAGAGTAGGGAGCAGGTTGAGAAGAGCCTGTAAAGGTGGAGGTACGCGCTGGAGAGAAGGGGAATGAAAGTCAGTAGGAGTAAGACAGAGTACATGTGTGTGAATGAGAGGGAGGGCAGTGGAGTGATGTGGTTGCTGGGAGAAGAGGTGGAGAAGGTGGAGGAGTTCAGGTACCTGGAGTCAACAGTGCAAAGTAATGGAGAGTGTGTTAGAGAAGTGAATAAAAGAGTGCAGGCAGGATGGAGTGGGTCGAGAAGAGTGACAGGAGTGATTTGTGATGGAAGGTTTTCGTTGGGAGTGACGACGATGGACAGAATTAGAAATTAGGTATTGGAGGGACAGCGCATGTAGGACGTTTTGGAGACAAGGTGAGGGAGGCGAGATTGAGATGGTTTGAACATGAGGAGAGACATGGAGAGACATGGGTTATATCGGAAGGAGACTGCTGAAGGAGCTGCCAGGAAGAAGGAAAAGAGAAAGAACAAGGAGGAGGTTTATGGATGTGATGAGGGAAGACAAGAAGGAAGTTGGTTTGAGCAAGGCAGATGTAGAGGAGAGGGGGGTATGGAGACGGATGATCCACTGTATTTTATATATATATATATATTATTTATATAAAATTATACAGGTACATCTCAATAAATTATATCATCGAGTTGATTTATTTTGGAAATTTTAATCAAAAATGAAACTAATTAAATAAATTTTATATATATATATTTATATATATATATATATATATATATATATATATATATATATATATATATATTCATAATTTATTATATAATTATATACTATATTATATAAATTCATCACACACAGACTGATATATTTCAAATGTGTTTAGTTTTAATGTTTATGGCTTACAGCTAATGATCACCAAAAATTCAGAATCTAAATTTTAAATATTATAAAAAAGTTTAATATTCGAGGCTCATAGTGTCGCACTCTAATCAGCTTATTAACTCAAAATGCCAGGCAAGGTTTTCTGAGCTTTTGAACGGTGTCTCCGTCTGGTTCAGTCTACACAATCATGGGGAATAAATAAAAAAACCTCCATCTAAAATAGTTTTTATCACTACACATTTGTTTTATTGATGTGCTAAGTCTTAAATCAAGCACCAAAATCTGCTGTTATTAACACATCTGGCAATTAAAAATCATCCGTGTGGAAACATAGCATAGTCTTAATGCTGTATGTTGAGTATGGTTTCACTAATAATAAACATACATTTGCATAAAGCATCCATATTTGTCCATGCCCATTAGTTTTAAAAACTTTAAAAAAAAACTTTTTACCTTAAAGAATGTAAGGTACATTTAGAAAATATATAAATTATTGTGAATAATTACGAGTTAAATCATGCGATTAAATATTCTAATTGATTGTATACAGTATATATACAGTATGTGTGTCACAAGAGGGTATCCGGTTTAAAAGGGACTACTAAAAACAATGGAACATTAGTAGTACATTTTTACTTTTACTTTTTTTTTTTTTATTTTTTACATTTTGACTACAAATTTATTGTATAGTTTCTCACATTTATTTTTGTCAGGGATCCACCTGCCACACCTTCACCTATCACTCCAAGCCACTCTCCCACTTACTAGCTTAGGCAATAGAACACTGTCGGACTACCCAAGCTATAGCACAGTATTGTTTATCTTTGGTTACTGGACTCTATGTGGTTTTGTTTTGCATCAGTCTGGTCACAGCTCTCACCTGGTTTAGTAAACCTGGGGTTTCATTACGGTTTACCGTTTCGTGCTTTGCCCTGTTATTTCTCATTAAAAAGCCTTGTGGATTTCACTTCGGTTTCCGGCACGTTCTTTCGCCTGACAATTTTACACTTTTTTCACCTGAGTCATGTAACATTTATAAAATCTAATAAAAGATAGAACCCAATAGCAACGTTTGGAGAATGTTCCCTCAGTTGTAATATAACTAAAAGAGAATTTTGTGTTTAGAAGTTTCCCAAAGGTTTTTACTTTGTTAACAAAAACAGAACATTCCCAGAACACTGTGACTTAGATTTCAAAAAAAATACAACAAACAAATACTGCAAATTCATTAAAGTAAAACAAATGCTTATATTAGGGAAGCAATATGTGTTTTGCTCTGTCCACTGTAATCATCTATATTCTTACATCATCAAAGGTTTTAATATCATTTAGTGAAGATCTGATTGAAACAGTGTTGTAATATTGTGTGCAGTTTGTGTGCAGTTTGCTGTTTACAAAGTCAAGTAGCATGTGGCATGCAGTAAGATCATAATATTTTTTTATATATTCAATTATTTAAGAAATAGCTTTAATTTCCTATTGTCTGAAGGAAATTGGTGTTAACGTATTTAACTTAGTTTATAAAAATGCTAATATAATTGTAGAAATTGTAATACTTCAATACATGACCTTCATCTTGAAGTCATAACAGAAATAAAATCCAGACAGATATTTTTTTTCTTTTTTGTTATTATAAAAAATGTGCTTTTAATTACCTGCTGTTTAAACGTGTTGCTTTTCTCCCACTTCTTCCCATATAACCGGTAGGAAATGAGAGTCATGTTACTGTGTACGTTCAGGTTCGTCTTCCGGTATAAATTTGTGTTATTT